>NC_052143.2:26020552-26324064 GCF_016086655.4 Lepeophtheirus salmonis
CACTAAAATCAACTAATTGTTCTTTTATTTTCTTATTTAATCATAAAAACTGTTTGAAATCTATGTTCATATATTCATATTTTTTTCACTGCTCCCTTACTTATGTATTTTTTTTTTTTTTTTGAGTTTGAGAAATCCTATAGATGTCTAAGAACCCTATAATTTTTGTATAAAGTTCAGTCTACTTAAAAAAATCTGTGTTGACCCGTTCCACAAAAATTATGCTTTTTATCAAATAAATTATATATAAACCATAATAACATGGCTTCTGTCCACGACTTTAGACCGGTTAAGAAGAAAACGAAAAACAAAATCGGTCTCGGAACGACTCTCACCATTACTATGTACCTACTCAAATAATAGTTGTTTGTTAAAGTGATAGGCCATAGAATAATACCTAGATACTTAGTTTTCGTGGACATTCCATGGTGTGCTCACTCTGTGCTTGGAATTAATTACTTATTATGTATTAAAAGTTTCCATGCGTTAAGGGGATGAAAAAAGAATCTATAGTGTTACTTACGAGTCCAATGAGATTAACGTCAAAATATATTAAGTATGTATGTATGCGCCTCTGCATACATCCATTCTATATGGGCAAGTAATCAAGGCGAATAGATGTAAACTGTGAGTTATATAATTGAATGCCTTGTCAAATTGAAAATAAGTGTTGTCCTGGAACATTTATCCTTTATATATGTATATTTTTTTATGCTCCAACTATGTTACTCTTTTTTTTTTTTTGTAATATGTAATACGTATACATGTATCTACTGTGTTCCTCGACTGAACATCATCCTTCTGACATTCTCCATTTATATAATGGCATATCCTCTACTTGAAGAGGATTTACATATAACATATATATGTTTATAAATATATCACGTCTACAAAACGTATGTTTCAATTTGAATTAAATTCTCCATAATATGCTTTTCAATGGGATTATATTTATTTATACAGTAATGTTATCCAACACTACAACGACATAGAAATATAGTAGATAACATTATGGTTGGTGATGGGACGATTCCAAAAGGAATGCCGATTCCGATGAGATATAATAAAAATTATTGATGCCGGTTCTTTAATATTTTAAATAATAGTTAAACAAATACCAGTTTGATATCAGAACGCCCACAAGAAAGGCTTGGTTTTTTAAAAAATTTAAAAACACGTCCCCAGGTGTTCTCAAAAAAATTTGAAAATTTTTTTTGGAAAAAAATTAGAAAAAATAAATTTTTTATTTAAATTTTTGGAAAACAAAATTAAATATTTCATTTTTTTTGAAAAGTTAAATTTCTAATTAAAAAATTTTCGAAAAAAAATTCAAAGAATAATTTTTTGGAAAAAAAAAATTCCTTCTTTTGAGTTTTTTTTTTTTTTTTTTTTCATAACAGAAATGTAATAAATTGTTTAATAAATAATAGTACATTAGAATCTGAAATGCAAATTGAGAATTATTTTCCTGATGCCGATTCCAGAAAAGACACCCGCTTCTCCTATTCCGATTGATCGTCCCATCACTAATAATGGTATCACTTATGAAGGAAGAAAGAACAATTTTGATTCGTATATATATACAATTTAATTGTATTTATTTACAAAATATATAACTTTCTCATGTTCTCTTAAACATTTGTAATACGTCGATACAAATTTAAAAAAAAAAAAAACCTTACAGGAATACAATATTTCATAGGGATTTTCGGTCAATAGCCCTATAGGCTTCATACTCAAATCTCTTGAATAAGTGGAGATACTCAAAAATTTTAACTATGGTTCAGAACCTTAATATGATATTTAATTTGTCCTCGATCATAAGACTTTTCTAATAAAATCCACCAATTTATCATTCCTTTTTCACTGCGACGATTAACTTTTGCCACAATAATTGGCCAAATTGCATAGGAG
The DNA here is from genome assembly GCF_016086655.4 of Lepeophtheirus salmonis. Taxonomy (NCBI): domain Eukaryota; kingdom Metazoa; phylum Arthropoda; class Copepoda; order Siphonostomatoida; family Caligidae; genus Lepeophtheirus; species Lepeophtheirus salmonis. Next base: position 26,022,467 of record NC_052143.2, read on the forward strand.
CCGTTGAGCCCCACGCCCATTCTTGCTTAATTTTTAAAGTTATCCCATTAAAAATTTCCTCCTGTCTAATTTTTTTAATATTTTTACTCATTTTTTTAAATAATATTATTTGTTCAAATTTAGTCCTTTATCATGGGCTTACTAATTGGGTGGGTTGTAGACCTATCCCCCTACCCCCCAAATTAAGGAATAGCTATGGAATTTTTAAAAAAATACCGTAATTTCAAATTTAATTTTTGTGAATATCTGTGGATTTTATGTCATTTTTTTCAAAAAGTTAAAATTAGAAATTTCTTTTTTGATTTTTTTTTGTTTTTGACTATGGATTTTTTTTTTTTTTTTTCAATTTAATATTTGACATTTCATGCATGAAAATTTTATCCAAAAGTGTAACTTGAACAATTTTTTGATTGTACCTATAGATTTTCGGGTGGTTTTTTCCCCAAAAATTTTAATATTGGAAATTTAATTTTGAAAAATTTTCCAACAAATTTAATTTTCTGTAAATAGGTATGAAAGTTCCAAATAATTTAATATTGGAAATTTTTTGTGAATAGCTATGGATTTTTGGAAGGAAAAAAATTAAAAATTTTTAATGTTTGTCTTTTTTTCAAAAAAAATCCAAAAACCCACAATATAATCCTGCAGTTTATGAAATTTTTTTAATTTAAGTATTAGAGTAATTGTCCAAGCCTGTTTTTGTATTAACGGCCTACACATATATAATGTATTTTCTTTTTTTTACTTCTTCCTGTTGTATGTGTGTTTGTTTTTGTCTGAAAAATTATTTGTTAGGATGAAATGCCTCCAATTATTTTTGCCTTCATTTTTGAACTTTCATCCCCTTACAAAATGGCCCCTTCTACAGATGATTGTAATATTTATTGAGTAAACAAATGTTTCATACACTATTCATACATATTGACATTTTGTAGCAGCAAATGTCTTATCATTATCTATTTCATCCCTTAAATAACATCATATATTGCTCTTAGTTAATGGGGGTACCAAAAAAGTGTATGTATGTATTTATACATGGGAGTCATACGTGTATGTATGTCTTCAAGGACACATCTTTCTCTTTCTCTGGACAGGTTCAAAAGTAATCCATCTATGTATGGACGTGTACCTGCTTTACTTAACTTTAAATTATTACCAAGAGTGTCAGTAATATAAACATTTCCTTCTATTGTCATCTTAATAATATAAAGTTCCTTGTTATTTGGGCAGTCTTACTCTTATTGTTTGAAGAAGTATATCTTTTTTTAATGAGAGGTACTGATTTTTTATGATTACATTTATGCTTCTAAGGGGATTGATTTTTTTTTCTTTCAATCTCATTGTCAGTTTTATTTTTTGCTAATATGACAAACGTGACGATGATGATGGGCATGTCTCTCTTACTATTATATGTTATTAAGGAGCTCATTATTGGCTTTTTATATTTAGTAGAAAATCGTGTTGTGTCTTTTTTAGGAGGGGGGAATATCTGTACAGTTATGTTAATTCAAAATTAACAATTTATAATTTTTTTCAAGTATTCTAGTTCTAATTTGATTGCCTCATACCCTTGAATTCAATATCAGATATTTTAATTACCAACTATTGATAAATACTATCATTTCATTTTAAATAATTGATTTATTATATACTAGCAGAAGGCATTGATCAGAGTTAATAGGCGTCGATGAACAGACATACTTTGGTTTATTAATATAGGAGATAACTCCACCAACAAATAATCCATAGTATTATTCTCAATTTTTCATGAGCACGTTTCTATATTTAGATGTTCTTTCCTGAAGGATAGGATGAAATAATAACGATAACAGCTTTAGAAAATAAAACTTATTGCAGGGGTTACTGTAGGACTATAGAGGGGTTTGTAATTTGGGAAATTTCTAAAAAAAATCAAAAATTAAATGTTTTGATTTCAAAAATTTTAATTTTGTAAAAAAAAATTTAAAATATTGAATTTTTGGGGAAAAATTTCAACCCTTCTATTTCTATTAACAGAAAATTAAATTTTTTGGAAAGAATTACAAATGAAGGAATTTTTGCTTTTTAATATATTTCATATTTAAATTTTGAAAATAATTTTATTTCCTTTTAAAAACTATATTTTGTATAATTTTCTCCAAAAAGTTAATATAAAATATTTTTTTTGCAAAAAAATTAATATTAGAAATTTTTTTTCTAAATTTTTTTTTTTTTTTAGAACTAGGGATTTTTGAATATGTTTTCCAAAGGATTTAGTATTTGAATTTTTTTCTAACAGCTGGGGATTTTATAATTTTTTTGTAAGTAACTGGATTTTAGAATTTTGTTCGCAAAAAATTCAATTCTTTTGAACAGTTGTGTTTTTTTTTTTTTAAATAGCATAATGGCATTTTTTAAACTATTATTTAAGATATTAAAGAATCAGAATCGGCACTCTTAATTTTTACTAGAATTGTATCGGGATCTGTTTTTTGTATTATTATTATTATATTTTTTTTATTATTATTATTATATTTTTTTATTATCGTCACATCACTAGTAAATACCTTAGATTCGAATACTCTTAATTGAAGAGTGTCTTTAAAAAGACAGAATTTAACTTTTTGAATTTGCATCCCCCCTCAGCGTTGCTGGTTTCAGATTTGCAGATAAGTCCTGCGTTTATGAATATAGACTCTAAATGAAAGGGGGACTCAAAGTGTGTGATTAAAAAAAAGATAGAAAATAATATATTTTATATTCTTAAAAAACCTCACTATGAAATTGTATTTTCGGGACAGTCCAGAGGCAATACCTTGAATTTGAACCTAGTTTTTTTTGCTCCCAATCTGACATTGATTCAAAAATAATTCATTTACTTATATAAAATATAATGATATCCATCAAATGTAATGGAAACAAGGTCTCAGTCTATTCTGGATACCCAATGCTTATCCAGCACGGAAATTGCTCGTAATCGGAGATGCAAATGTATATACATAAAGGTTCACCTGCTTCTCTCTCTCTCTCTCTCTGCATTCAATCCAAACACGTATCATTTAAATATGACCACAATAATGTTTATAGCGTATTACTATCTAGTCGTAATAGCAGTAGTAGTAAATAATGATAGACCGTAATATATTATTATACCTCATTCATTTATATGTGGTGATGGCCATATAAAAAGTAAAAGGTGACTTAAGATACGGTGAATGAAGAAGTGTCATCATCTTGCAGGTGGGATAATTATTAGTTTCTGTGTAGTATCTATGGATTTTCTTATCTTTTAGTATTTTTAAGATTTAAAAAAAAAACCTTTTTTCAAATGTGAATATCCATTTTTTTATTCTTTCTTGAAGGCCATTTTTTTCTGTAAATAAATCTGTTTTAATATAGCGATGGATACAAATCTTTGTGTTTATATACTATATAATATGTATGTTTGCTTATTTGTATCTTGAAAAAAGTCTGATGTTACTACACAATGCTATGAATAGATGAAAAGAAGCTCCCAAAAAAGAAAAGAAAAAGTAATTATAAATGGATATATATATATATGTATGCTGTACAGTGAGAAAAGTTGAAACAACGTTACATAATATATTTATTAAGTGGAGGAAATAATATGTTGTCGTTTTTGTAAGTTTGCCCAATGCTAAAATTTTTATATGGGATTGAGGTCCAGAGACTGGGAAGGCCACTCTCTGACCTTGATGTTATTCTTTTTTAGCCACTCCTTTGTTGCCATGGCCATTTATTTTGGGTTATAGTCGTGCTGGAAGACTCGCTTTCAGTGCCTGCCCTCAAGGAATAAGGTTGTTGCTTAATATTTCCTTTGATGCGGCGAAGTGTTCCTTTCCCCTTAGATGAGAAACAACCTCATACTTGACGGTATGGATTGTAGTCTTGGGGTTATACATAGCATTTGTATTCCTTCATACACTTTTTTTTGCGTTACCCACAAAGAACTTATAGTAAAATTAATTTACCCCCAACTAGTTACATGTCATTTATTTTTTTTATTTCATTTAACTCTAGAAAGTAAAAGTCCTTCTTTGGATCGGTTATAGGACTAACTTCCGTATCAGCCTTGACCCCTTCTTCAATCTTTTTTACCATTCAACGGTCCTAAGGACTGATACATTGCCCTTTCAGTGCTGCAGTTTTTATCCTCTTCACTTTTAGCCAGTATGGAAGACTATAAAAACTAAGAAAATAATGAATAATTCCGTTCCAGTCACACATTTCCTACTTTTAACTTCTGTTATTTTTTCTCTCTTTGAAAGAGATTATGAATTATGATAAAACTTCTGCGACTCAAATGACGTAGATAGTAGCAACTACGTAATTTCAGCTGTTCCATAAAATACCAAAAAGGACCGTTCTAGGACGAGAAAATTTTATTCAGACCGGACTGATTGGACTGCAGTTTTTTTAGATCGATCTAAACTACACACAAGAAAAATCCAATCTCTTTACCCCAAAAATTTCTAAATTACCCCTTCTCCCCCCAACTATCTCTCACTGTTAAAATCAATTTTGTATTAAAAATTATAGACCATATCCTTTTCTTTGTCAATAGGCAAAATCAGCAAGAAGGGTTAATACTTATTTTATTCTTTCCACTGTATTTAGTAATTTTGGTTGTTTATTAATGGGACTTAAATTAATATACATTTACTGTATTGAGGTTTTTGTTTGCTGTTAATGGGTCTCCCTCCCTTCTATTGAGTTATGTACGAAGATTAATGAAATGATAATATATTATTATTAAAAGGCCACCAAACAACTTGTAATAATGGTGTGTTTTACTCCAAGTCGTTTATCATCATTTGACTCTTTTTTTTTTAATGTGTGTTTGTTTGTATGTATTGCTTTGATGTATGTTATAGTACAATCATTATTATATGTCTAATCATGGAGAAAGAGAAGTTGAAAATGAGGGATTGACTGTATTTGGGTGTAATTTTGACGTATTATTGACCGTTATTTCATCATTTGTCTTATAGGTTCATCTTCTTCTTTCTTTTTTTTCAATGTTATTTGCCCCTTTGGATCTGCAAAATATGTATCATGTAAAGGATACATCAAGCTCATTGTATAGTACTAATGTCATTATATACAATGTAATAAAGAGATACATTATATGCCTGGGGGTTCATTGAAATCTGAACACTTACTTATTCAATAATTAATGAGGCTTGAGTGATTGAAATTAATTCATATTTCGATATATTAAAACATAAACAATTAGTTACAAAATAAAACAAATTTGAGGTCTTTTGCTTTCGTACAAGTTGAGAAAATGACACTTGACCGAGATCGACGAATTTCCATTCGCCCACTCCAAGCAGTTGTTTGTCTCCAGGACACACGTTTACGCCGTCAGCAAGTTCGAAACATTGTAGAGCAAGAAGGGCTCTGTCAAAAAAGTCAAAATTGAATCGGATGAGTTAAAGAAAATAATCTAGGCCAATTCCACCATGAGGGCCCATGCTAGAGATATCTGCGTTTCACACCAGACTGCCAGAGAGCTATCAGAAAAGTAGATGGAAAAAGCCTTGTGAGGGTGGAGAGGCCACTTTTGATGCCAGCAATGAAAGAAGCCCATTTCCTTCCTTGTAAGACTATTTTGAATGAGTATTTGAGTTCTTTCGAACTCTTTTTTGACACTTTTGCCCCCCCTATAGCCCTGATGCCAACCTCCTCGACCACACCTTTAGGATGCATGTCGAGGGGAAGGCCATCAAAAACACTACATCTGCAGCAGGTGCCATGCTTTCCGTCGCCGCACAGTGCTTTAGTACAGAAAAAACGGGTAAACCCCTAAATATTGATATTGTTTAGTTTTTTTTTTTCCATACATCTAATAAAAATGTGTTTATATTGTTTTGTTCAGGGATTAATAAACAATTTAATGAAAAGTAGAATAGTTTTTTGGGTATTTTTATGGTTTATATACATAAAATTATTTATATACCTAATGTTTAGTATAGAAGAATAAGTGTGTGCAAAAAAAGACACTGAGGTTATCTAGATACGACATTCATGATGAGTATAAAAGAAAAAAAAATCTTTTCATATTTGTGTACTTTTCCAAAATTAGGATTCAGCTCTAGAGTGTAATGCAAAATTGAACATGTTCTTATCCTCTCAACATTCTTTTAGTTATTTACCACCTGTGAAATATTTATTTAAAAAAGTAAGACTTACCAACACAAAGCATTTTTAGCTTGAGTGACAGGGGTGTGAGCAAGATTATATTTTGGAGTAGAGGGCTGGTTTTCTTTTTCTTTATTTGAAAAGAAATCCAAAAATTATTTTCCAAAAAAAAAAAATCCAAAATCTACAGCTATTTACAAAAATAAAGTTTTTCTTTGGAAAAAAACATTTTTTTTGAAAAAATATTTCAGAAAAATTTATAAGTCCATAGCTATTTCAGAAAATTAAATTAAATTTTGAATATTAAATTTTTTGAAAAAAAAAATCAAATATTAAATTTTCTAGTAAATAAACAAATTCCTTAATTTGGAGGGGCTACAGATCCTCCAAACCACCCTCTGCAGACGCCCCTGAGTTATTATGTACCACTTGTAAATTATTATTTCCAAAATCTCAAGTAACCCCTGGAGTGCCTCGAAATACCCCAAGGGGAACGTGTACCCTCATTTGAGAACCACTGCTCTGGACAATCAACCAACACATTGGGAGCATGTTTGTTCCTATTAAACTGCACGTTATGTCAGCCCAGTGAATCATTCTTTTCATTTCTTGATAGATCTTCTTTATATTATAGAATTAAACACTCAGAAAAATATCAAGAATTAACACCCTTACGGTTCAGATTCAGCATCTTCTGATAAGCAGTGACCCCTTAATACCTTACCTTAGTATAATAATTCTAAAGGAAATAAACATGAGTTATTGGTTCATATATTCTAAATTATTATTGTATATTGATACAGTAAATGATGCCCCGATGAGGATTAGATTAAATATTTTACACAGTTTTTTATTAAATAGATTAAATTTATTTTTTCATTAATTTGCCTTGCATCAACAAATAAATTATGTTTCAATTATTTCCATAAATATCAAAATAAATGCTTTAAAAATCATATGAAATCATTCGAAGCTAATATGTTTTGGATTAATAAGTTAGACATAACTTGGATGGTGAAAATCAAAAGATAAGCTCAATAAATATAGTTTTGGCCACTTTTTTTTTTTTTGGGGGGGATAAAGGACTGTGCACACCCTGGAAGCCATCATTGCTGCTAAGAGTAGCTACATTAATGATTAAGATATCTCAGTCACACCTCTGTGTATAGTATTAATTTCGTTGAAAATCCATAAATCTATTGTTAATTAATAAATTATTTCTTGCTGAAGTTCATATTTTTTTACATACATATTTTAAAATTTGGGCCATTTATGTTGAAGAAGTAAAACAAATAAATTGGTAACTTCTCATTTTCTTGACATTTGTGTTGATGTCTCATTTCATGTTGTATCATATTTTATATTTACAGAAACTGTGGTTCATTGAATTGCATTGATTTCTCATCGTAGTGTATATTTGAGACCCTCATCACAAAAATATAAATATTTCATCATATTATTTATTTGAATTACAATTGTAACACTATTTTCCACCAAAAAGTTTTTGAACTTTTTCATCAACTTCAAGGCTCAATATTTGACTGTCTGCTTAAAATATAACTTCTTTAATCTATGTACTTATACACAACTGCTGTATATTATATATTTTTGAAAACGTTTCCATTATCAATAAACTATTGGAAATGTGGCATATACCTTCTTTGATTATTATTTGAACGGATTTTCTTTTTGAAGAGGAGTTCTTTTTATCCTTGGTAATTATTCAACTCTATTTGCCATAGATATGGATATCAAAAATAAGCCCATTTAATGATAATAAATTTTATAAATCTGGTCTGGCTCATTTCCGAAATGTCTTAGTCTTTATTATTACTCATTTTTGAAGTACGGTGCATTGCACGACTTATTAGGAATTAGATGGGCTTCAAATTTAATTATGAATCATAATTGTATCAGTATTTTTGATTTCTTCGTTATGAAATGAACTTTGAAACGAAGATTTTTCCTTCAATCTCGCCAGCTATGTGTCCATGTTCTTGTTGTATGTATATTAGAGATAGTGTTGTTTCAGTCCAGTCATAGGACTGTCCTTGGAATTTTTTAAACAAATATCGATGGTTTATTATCTCAAATGAGATGAATGCAATATGTATAAAGATAATTGGACATATATATATAATAATAAATTATAAAACAATGTAACGAAATAATTAAAAAAAAAAAAGGAAATGACCCTCATTGATGTGATTGGGATCGAATTTACCTTCTTTAAGGACCAACCAATGGGACTGGACTACGGTCCTTGGTCCTAAATAAGTACCAATACAACACTAAATAGAGTGGGTATAGACAGGAGGAAAGGTATGAAATGTTGAATGTGTTACTCTTCTCCAAAATTTGACTGCAGTTTTTTACACTTTACTTTTTGAATGGCAATAACAATCGAAATTTTGCGTCATCATGATGTCATCAATATACCGGGTGCGGTGAAAAAATCTTTATTCTTTCAATCTAGAACTTTATCAAGATGTATTTCAGCACCCAGTTATAATAGGGTATGTTAATAAAATAAAAATATGGCTTCCAGGCGGCCACGGAAGATCTTGCGCCCTATGCAGATATATTCCTCAGAAATGTCATCCCAATGCTGGTTGACTGTGTCATTGAGGTTGTTGATATTTTGGTGATGGACTCAACATGCACCCAAAAAGTGATGTCTATTGGGTTGGCATCGGTGACATTTTCTTTGGCCAGAAAGGGAAGTTGTCCTCCAACCATTTCTGGGCTTTTTTGGACGCGTGTGTAGGCGTACCATCCTACTGGAACACCACGTGCATGTCTGGGTAATTGGCCTGGACTTATGTTAACAACTTCTCTATTGGTTCCTTGCGAGTGTCCAAAAGTGAGGACCGAAATTCGTTGGTGATGTTCTGATGGGATTTTCTTGGTGTATTAGGCACTTAGGAAGATCTATTTTTTTATTTTTTTTTTTGTTTATTTTTAGTATTTGACCTGAAAATTTTTACTGAATTCACAAAAAACCTTATCTAGTAAAAACGAAGTGTAAAGATCTTTTCGCCGCACCCAGTATATAACACCATAAGATATTAAACGAAATTCCTCTCTAAATTATACAATTTCTTTGGGACTAAACACCACTCTGACAAGGAGCTTAATCATGATAGTCTGTTTATAAATATTTGTCACGAACGCCATCATCTATATCATGCTTAGAATATATATGTATATATAGGAGGTGGTGGCAGCAGCGTCGGAGTAATCATTATTAATATGATTAAGGTCATTAAGAAGAATTACAGAGTATTTATATATTATAATACCCTATTTCTCCCATTCTTACTTAACCCTTCCTCCCCCCCCCCCCTTCCTCTTTCTTTCTTTCCCCCTAAGGATTTAAAACAACATCAGGGTCAATATGAAGGAATTTAAACTCGCTGTTAATAATAGTAAATAATAATTCCTTTAAGAAAAGCACGATTTAACAAAATTAAAATGAAGTTTAAAAAAAATAAAATTCTAAGGAATAAGGAGAGAAAGGGAAGAAGTAAAATGAAGTTGATTAAAACATGTTAACATATGCATGTACTATATATATTTATATAAAGCAAATATACACAAAAAAATAAGGTTAATACATATTTTATTATATAAAATAAATCTACATTTAATAATTATTATTTAAGTAACAAAATATGCAAAGTTCTTACAGAAAAACAAATTATTTCGCATATAACTCTGTGTTACTTATTAATATTATTAATGATTTATCAAAGGTAGAAAATAAGTTATCAACAGGGGCGTCCCCAGGGGTTAGAATGGAGATTTCTTTTCAAAATATTTTAATTTCATGTGAATAGCTACAGATTTTTTAATTTTTTCCAAAAAAATTTAATAATTCAAATTTAATTTTAGGAATTTTTTCAAAAAAAGAATAAGAATAGCTATGGATTTTTGAATTCTTTTTCCAAAAAATTTTATAATTGAAATTTAATTTTTGAATTTTTTTCCGAAAAATTGTAATTTATTTTTTGAATTTTTTTCCAAAAACTTTAAATATTTGTGAACAGGTGTGGATTTTTGAAATTTTTTTCCAAAAAAATTTATTGTTTAAGAATAGCTATGGGTTTCTTAATTTTTTCCCAAAAAATTTAATTTTTTATCCTAATAGCTCAGGATTAAGGAATTTTTTTCGAAAATAATTCATTTTTAAAAAATAACTATGGATTTCTGAACTTATCTCCTTAAAATTTAATATTTGATTTTTTTTCCCCAAAAAATTAAATTTCTTGTTAACAGCTGTTGATTTTTGAAATTTTTTAAGAATAGATATGGATTTTTAAATTATTTTCAAATTAAACTAATTTTTCTAATTTTCTTTCCAAAAACCTAATCCCCCCTCAAAAAAAAAAAAAAATATATACATAAAATCCTGCGGCACCCCTGATCAAGGATTATTATCTCTTGCATCTGGAACTCCAATCATTTCACTTCTATAACAAGACGAGACAAAGAGACTCATAACTTTTATATGCGTTTTGAGCACATCACTAATTAAAACAAAATAAAAAAACTTCCCAAAACATTTTGTTGACATGAACGATAAATAAAGTCATAAAATTCAATTTCTTGACCACTTTCAAGGATATGAAGGAATACATATTTTTTTTTTTTTTTTGTAGAAAAAACTAACAGGCAGAGGCAAGTACATAATATTATAAACTATGTTTATGTATGTACCCATGTAATTGACTATGACGAGTCTTTATATGGGGAGCAATAAATTTCTTTTAATAGCTGTCCAAAAGAGCCCTTCATATTTTATTTTGTATCGTCAAGGCTACTACATCCAGCTACGGAATAAAACTCATGTCATATACAGATCAAATATGGTGATGATGTCTTTATATATGTGAGTATAATACATAAGTGAGCAAGGAGGATTTTTCTCATCAAAAATGAGTCTGGATTACATTTGTATTCTTTGACTAAATATTATCATTTTTTTATCTGATAAATTACTTTGATTAATGATTTAGAAGCGTCAAAAATAGAACTTAAAGATAGGAAAAATTCCCTCTTACAATTAAAGAAAGACAATATGATAGATCAGTAATTCTCAATCAGTAGTTTTGTTTGTACCCCTTGAGAAAATATCAAGATCTCCCAGTACCACAGGATTATATATTTTTTTTGGGGAGGATGAAGTTTTTAGGAAAATTTCTAAAATTCACAACTATTCACAAATAATTAAATTTCAAAATAAATTTTTTTTAAAAAAAAATTAAATTAAATTTCAAATATATAATTTTGTAGAAAAAAAAAATCCTATAATGGGGGGCTACAGCCCTTCCCCCAGCCGATACCCTACGGACACCACTGAGTACATACATATTATGACCAAACAGAGACTTAACCTATAGAGAGCTCGCTCGCACAATATAAAATACTTTCATTTATTTACTTTGAGGAGAAATAATTTTGTGCAGATTCCTATGCTCTAAATTATAGTTAATATATCTGCAACTTCTCACTCAATTTTGACCAAAATCTGTCATTTAGACAATATATCAAATAAATAATTTAAATTAATGAATTTAAAAAATATATGTTATAGGAATTCCTAATTTTCTTGATTTTTGTAGCACCAAATCTTGAGTCACTACGTGTTATTCAAGTATATAAAATAAAAAGGATTTAGGAGCAACAGTGAGAAAGAGACTGTTAAAATGTCTGTAAAACTGCATATTTATCTATTTATTAAATGTGAATGTCTGTGTGTGCATTTGTTTGTGGCTGTCCGGGAATCATGGTCAAACCAATGAATAGATTTTAAGGCTCAAGAGATGGTTCTGGTAATTTTTTTTCTTGCCTTCAACGCCATGGTGGTCTTAAAATAGCCGCCTTTTTCTAAAAAATGATTTTTTTATTAACTATGACTATTTGATAGAAACATTTAAAGAAAGATTTAAAATGAAGAAAAACAGAAGAGACAATAAAACAAAGGATTTTTGACAATAATAGGAAAGATGAGCGAATAAAGGTAGAACTTGAATATTTTTTTCTCCTCTAAACCTTATAATCTCTATATGAATCAGAAGAGTTTAGAATGAATTTTAATTTCTGAATATGCCGGGCAACGCCGGACAAACCTACTCTAGTAATATATGAAAACAGAGTATCTAATAAAAAATAATATTATTTAATTTCAAGGGAGAAATATATTAACAGCGTCGTAAAATTTATAACTTTCTACCATTTTAAAAAATAAAAATAAAAAAACCACCACATTGAGTAATAAGTTTAACAACTTTATATGTAAATAAAAATGTATCTATGACGTATATTGTACATTTAGAACCATTCCTTCCTCACATTTTCCTCATTATGTTTTTATTCTAATGATTATTACTCGTATTGTTCAGAGATGATGTCTGTTGATTTGCAATTATTAAAGCAGCATCAATAACATTAGGGAGAAAGAAGGAGATAAATAAATACAAATGAGTCATAACTAATGACTAAATGATTAAAACAAATTACTTATAAAAGCATACATACATTTATACTTGGGTATAGTCCAAGGGGGAGGGAGAAAGGGGGAAAATACTCCCTTTTATGGCTTCAAGGTGAAAATAGGGTTTGCAGTTGTTGATCTTTCAGACACTATGATGAAACACCACCAGAAGATATCCATAATAATTATTAAGACAAAATGTAATAGCTGTCAGGAACTTCTAGAGAACCACCACGAGCACTACTACTACCACCCATAATGACTACTCCCAATTTAACCGCCTCTGGAGTAAACCATCATTATTTATCTTTCTTAAAAAAAAATAATATAATAATACCATGTCAAAGATTTTAAAGTTATATTAGGCATTTGTTTTTTAATGCCTCCCCTTTGGTTAGCTAGTACTCCTGATGTAAGGGGATATACCGGGTAGTCAAATGAAATCTGAAAGCTTACTAATTCAATAATTAATTAAGGTTGAGGGATTGAACCTTTGTTCACATTTGTATATAGAAAAGCATTAACAATTAGTTACAAAACAAAACAAAACTAAGATCTCTGTCTTACGTACAAGCTGAGAAAAGGCCACTTGAAAGAGATCGACGAATTTCCATTCGCCCACTCCAAGCAGTTGTTTGTCTCCAGGACTAAAGTGTAAGCCGTCAGCAAGTCCAAAACGTTTGTAAAGCAAGAAGGGCTCTGTCAAAAATGTCAAAATTGACTCGAAAGAAAACAACCTAGGCCAATTCTCTCAAGTCCACGAGGAGCCATGCAAGAGATCTCGGGCTTTCACGCCAGCCTGTCCAGAGAGCTATAAAAAAAGTGAAGAAAGAACATTGTGAGTGTGAAGAGGCCACTTTTGACACAAACCATTGAAAGAAGACCCTCTGCTCCGTTGCATACAGGCCTGATGCCAACCCCCACGACTACACTTTTTGAGTGCATGTTAGGGAGAAGGCCTGCAGTGTCTGTCATCCTAACATCGAGGTCTTCAAAGCCATTGTCAAACAGAACTAGGACGCCGTAACAGATGACTGCAGCGGGTGCCAGCCCTTCCGTCCTCACTGGAAGTCATCATTCTCGCTACGGACGGATACATTAATGATGAAGAGAGTTCAGGCACACATCTATTTATAGTATAAATGTTGTTGAAATTCTATTGTTAATTAATAAATTATATCTTGTTGAAGTTTAAAATTCAAAGTGTTCACTGGTCAGATTTTAATGGACCACTCGGTATTATTGCTTAGAATGTTGATTGAATTACCTCCATGATTTTTGAATATTCAAACTCACTAAATACAGAATAGCCTAACTCAATTAAGATCTGCAGTTCGATTTAGTCCCTCATGGATTTTTTTGTTTTGGTTTCCTTAAAAAATTTGTTTTTTCTTTCTATCTATTGCATTCTATTAAATTTTGGATCGTCTAGAAGAAAATACATTGATGCTCTGAGTCATTCATTAGTTTGCATAATATTACTATTTACCTAACTGGGGTTACCTAGTATATTTGTTATGTGGGTTTTGAATTATTTATAAATTATAGCTTTAATCATAAAGGACCGCTCTTTCACTTTCTTTTATACATAGTCCAACATTTGTAGATAATAAATAATTTAACTGGCCAACCATTTATTGATTTGTCTTTCCCCTTTTGAAGGAAAAGAAGGAGAGAGAGAGAGGCAATAAGGATCGCTTATGTCATGTATGATCCATGTATGCATTGTATATGCAAACACGATAAAGGACACATTCCTTTCCGTTATTATTAATAATATTATTGTAATTGGAGTTTTGCAATATCCAAGGTTCCATGTAATGAGAACGACACTCTTATTATGAATCATATACACATTCCTTCAATCTAATTGAATATCCTAAAAGGTATACTACATATCCATATACATGGATACATAGCCATACCGTTTTAGAGTCGTTAACATTTTCCGATGTCATGCCAGGTACTCATTAACGGAAGTTTACCATTCCTAAGTGGGTCATCTTCCACATCCTCGATAAAATTCTACCTACCCACCCTACGATTGAGTAACAACATTTAATGTATCTAATTAGTAGTATACTTTCATATATCTATGTATTGGAATAATGAACTCTAATTAAGTAATTAGATAGAGGGGAGATGTTTAATTGTATGAAGTTATGTCTGTTTTTATTATTAATAATAATCATTGTTGCCAAGGAAGCGTTGTATCCATTATAAGTACCTACCATTGGAAACCGCGGTTTTAACGTCTCGATATGTAATTATTTATTAAAATGTTTCAAGAGTTGGTGTTGTTGGAGGAATAATCCCATATATATAAAAGCTACATACTTTATTGACTATCAATTTGTAGGTGTTTGATTCTATTAAATAATTGATAATAAATATATTAGACATGTACATGCAAATATGTTACAATATTTGTATTTCCTTCTTTTAATATCTCTACGCCTAACATGGAATGTGTTCTTTTAACTTCCTTGAATTCAAATGTATGTATATTGTATACATTTCTTGATTCATATTTCTAAGATCTTGTCTCCATCATCCAAGTTAGTCCTTCACTCTACCCCCCTCCCAATCCTCTCAATAACTCAAATGTGTACTATCATACTATATAACTTTATAATGTAGTTTTCAAACTTTTTACAGGGGGTACCACGTAGGAGGTCATACATTTATGACATCCCGAAAGAAGTACAATTTTTGACACCAGCCGTCCGTTTGTGTGTGTTGTCCAAAACTTGATCCCCACTCCTATTGGACGTCCTTAATTTATAGACCCCTCCCCCTGGCTATATCTTGAAGACCACTGATATACTTCATATTGAAGAGATTATGTTGATTAGTTAGAAAGTGATCAGTTCACAATGGTGTGGACTCCCAATTATTCCATACCCCCTCCCTCATCCTAAAAAATCTTTAAATCACTAGCCTCACCCCCGTCAACTGGCTGGCATAAATATATGACCCCCCCTAATATAACATTTTAAGATCTTCAAATACCCAATTTTAACATCTTCAAATACCCCATTTTTGACAGAAAGTTACAAAAAAATTGAATGCCTTTAATTTTTTTTTAGCGTCAATAAGTTTGTGCTAGCCCTTCATTAGTAGTGGAAATGGAAATTTAAAGTTATTAGTAATGATTAAAATCGTGTGTATAATGGTTATGTTAAAAAAACCAAAAAAAACCGAAAATCAACGTGGTAATCCTGAGAATTTGAAAAGTGTTTCCTTGAGGAGGTCAGCTAGAATAATCACTGACAAGGAAGGAGTGGGAGAAGGAAATTGGACATTGGCAAGAATGACTCTGACGTCGATCCCCAATTCTACGCCGAGTCCTACAAGGACTTATAATTTTAACTCAACAACAAATCCTCAAAGGTTACTCTCAGTCTTTTATGAGCACACACAAATGTTCAATCATATTTTGAATATAGTAAAGTAGTAGGAAAGGAAGTTTATTACTAAGGGATTAGCTATTGATGACAATGGCTAAGTTAAAGAAATGCGTTATTCCGATGACAAATTCCTAAAAAACGTAAGAAAATTGTAACTCGTTAGTCCATCGGTTGTGAAGCACTTTATTAGAGAGTTCGGAATAAAATAAAAATGTTTGAGAGGAGTAGTATTGCGTGATTATGCTAGGGAAAGGGGGGTGATAATGATGACATCTTTAATATGTGTAATATTTACAGTGTTTACATATCTATCAAAAGTGGCTGAGTTCTTATTACTATCATGTGTCAGTAGTTATCATTAACTTGTCACAAACATGGCTTTACTCTGATAAGTTATATATTATGTAAATAATACAGGGACGTCCTCAAGGGGGTGAGGAGCTGGATCCCCCCACCCAAAAAAATTTGAAAAAATATAATTCTGTCTTTCTTCCCCGGCACAGCTGATTTTAGCTGATCCAATGAAACCTCATTAGATTTTTCTTTCACTACTTGAAAACCCATACCACACAGGATTTTCATCATTAATGATAGATGTACTTTAGCCTTTAGAGTGCTACCTGGATGAGCTTTAGCTACACGCGCCCCTTTGCTAAACTACATTCATTATTTTTTAATATATATAATGTCTTTGTTTCTTTTCCGTTTCGTTTCAAAAATGACTCCACGGATTTCATACATACATCTTATTTTTTACTCGGTAGATGGCTATTTAATTGAATCAACGATACTTTTTAAAGACTTCGTCACAAGAAATGACAATATTTTTTTGCAAAAGAACAGATGTTTCACTCAATTTAGTCAAATTATATCAACTCACTGAATACTTAAATTGTATATCATGGTCACAGGATGAGATACCTTAGTTTCCTTAATGAAACATAATTTTAGATTAAAAGAAGAAGGAGTGTAGTTATATTAAATATCCAAAAGTGTTCGTACATATAAGCCTTGCTTTATTAATTTAAGTACTCATATATATAATACAGCATCAACAAATAATTGTATACAAACACGAGTAAAACAAAATTTGACAAGATTCTACAAATGTTGAAGGTGTTTTCTTTTCTTGGAGTAACAATTATTAATAAATATGTATCTACACAAACAGTTCAACTCTAGCAACATGCCTTTTAAAAAAAAAACACCATAGCACCAACACGTTTGATTAACTAACAACTTTCTTTTACTATGAAATTTTATTTTATGAAAATACTTTTGAAAAAGGCTTTAAAAAGTAATAATAGTAAGAATTGGATGTAAATAGAATCGCCATCTTTTCATTATTTAAATACATAGTAAAAAGGAATTTGTTGTTAAGAAATATTAATTTGGTATATCATTTTATGTATTTATTTATCTATAAGTTAATCCAAATTACTATTTAAATAGGCCTCATTTCTGGATAGTGATGAAGTATATAGATTAGGGGTGGGCTGAAGAGCTGTAGCCTCACACCCCTAATATCCAAACTTCTAAAAAAAAATACTATACTTTACTATATAAAATAAAATATAAAATACTTTCTATGAATAGCTATGGATTTTTGAAAAAAATTCCCAAAAAATTGAAAGTGACGAATATAATTCATTCCTCTCTGCATATAATCTTTCTTACTTCATTGTCTAATTAATGGTTCAGGTGGAACCGTCGCCCCCCTTCTCTATGTTTTTCATTCGTTTGGATTCACAAAAAAAAAACCATTCATGTATAAATTATTTCCTTCAAATGTAAATATGTATTAGTCAATTCGTGAGATTGAATTATGAATGAGGTCTGAATTCATAATTTATTATTTCTCTCTTTTTTTCCATAGATTTAAAGGTTGATGAACCACCATCATTCTTTTAATTAAAGCCTCTATTATTACCTACCTAACTATGTACATACATATGGAAGGAAATTGTGACTGATGTTTGTAGCGTTTATGTAATTATTATTATATCATAAGTGATATGTAGGAATAATATTTTTTACTACTTAAATTGGAATTTCCCATAGTTAAAAACGATTCAATTTATTTCCTTCTAAAACTGGCAGATTGGCAAGGCTTGAAAAATAATAAAAGAAGAAAAAATATTATTGTCATTTTCTAATCATTACTTTTTTATTTTTTTTTTTTTTGCTGAGTTAGATATTTATTTTACTGACAATAGCAAAAAAGATAATATAATATATGTCTAATGACAGGTCTATTAATTAGAGGTTTTTTTTCATATGCTAGAAAAAAAACACATTTTGTTTTTTATGTTTTGTTTTTTTCACACGTGTAATTACAAAAGGGTTTGATTATTATTATTATAAATTGAATGAAGTATTCTACCTTAACAATAAAAATAGAATGTTAGCAAATTTTTCTGTGATTTTTTTCTTTTTGTTACCGGCAAATATAAAATAATATTCAAGTTCCAATGTCTGTCCCGGTTACAACTTGTATAATCTCATATTACAAGTGGCTATTTTTTTGTCTTAAAATGTTTTCGTTTTGAAAAAGGTTCTTTTAATTAGTCAGATCGAGTTGCACTGATTAAATATAAGGAAACAGTATTACAAATATTTCATAATATCTCGTCTTAGAAGTCCTCATCTATTAAGTATATTTCTTTCTGTAGTAAGGAACCTTTGCACATTGAGTTCCAGTGAATAATTTTTCCCGTGTCCATTGTCCATTGAGCTTCGACGTTCCATAATTAATTATCTGTGTATATATATATAATAGAGTTTGTATGTCCTTTATGGGTGCCCAAACCATTGAATCTAGAGGAAGCTGAAATTTCGCAGGGTTGCCTCTTTTGAACCTGTTAAGGTTAAGACGGGAGTGGCATTTGGGGGGGGGAGAGGGTCATATAAGGTGGCTCATTCTATCTCAAAAAACAGAAGTTGCTTTTAGAGCTCAAGGAGAATAAAAAGGGGTTGAGTTATAATTCAAATAATGACTCAAAAAACAACTATACGAATAACTACGTTTTCTAAATTTAAAATTGCACTTTCTTTTTATTTGTTTTTTTTTTCATTTGCAAAAAAATGTATTTTTGGAAATGGAACATTGGATTCGTTGATAAAATGAAGTTTGTAGAAATTGATCTAAAAATTCGTTTTCATATAAATTTGACACAACAAAATTGATGTTTAACTGAAATATCTTTCATTTTTTGAATATTTTTTTCATTTTCTTCTCTTTTTTTCATCACATGTCAATTTTCAATTTTTAAAAAGAAATTCCTCAAAACTATGTAATTTGCACCTATAAACTCTAATTTCTTCTTTACTGTATTTTCAAATTCCGAATCATTTTACTTCTTAATTTTTGCAATATTTGCAAAAATGAACCAGTTATCGAAGGGGTTTTTTTTCAACGACATTATTCTCCATAAAAAACGAAAAAGTACGAAACAAATTTTGGCAAGTTTGTGTTCCTCTTTATAATTCCAATAAATGACCTTTTCTTTTGCAAAATTAGTGCAAACAAGGGTTTTGCCATTTTCTTCGCGAATTTTCATTTGGGAATTTGTTCGACAAAAATGAAAAATGGACCTCTCCTTAAGACATATTTTTTTATTCATATGTGTTGGCATTTTATTCGAAGTTCTTAAGACCATTTTTATTGTTTTTTCATAAACATAAATATACATATTTTATTGCTCGTCCACACCGAAGGGATCAAAACATTAAAAAGAAATAATATTCACCATTGTCAATGTTATTTCCCACTCCCTCCTTGGCCGGAGCTACGCCGGGTGTACTTTTGCTGGTGTAATTATAAATTTGGTCATTCTAATTGTCAAATATTAATTCATACTATCCTTTCATTTTAATCTTATAATATTTCATGATGGTTATTATGTGTTTATGAGTAACATAAATCTGTGTATTTGAACTTAATTATGTGCCTTATAATATTTATATTTTTGAAATTTTTATTGAAATGACCAAAAAATGCATTATTAATATATCGAACATCCATGGATTCCATTATCCCCATCCCAAGTACTGTAGTATATCCCTCCTTTAAAAATTATACATCTCTTTTTTTGGTTGCAACTTGTGTAAAATCACAACTTTTACACAACACGTATAAAAATATTAACATACGCGGCACATTTTGTCTTTTTCTAGTAAGAAATCATGTACATAATTATGTACTATGTATTTTTAATATTTGATAGTGTAAAGATGTACCAAATGAACATACGGTATCTTTTCTTTTAGAATGGATATTTTATGAACTGAATTCAAGTGTAGCTCTACATAAATTCAACTCATTTGTTTGATGACCATGTTTTTATAACGTGAAAATAAATCTATTTCCCTTATTCTGAAAGGATTTTCTTCTTTGTCATGCTACTTTTTTTCGAAATGGTTGTGGTTGTAACTATTTAGAAATATGAAGAATTTTTATGACCCTTTTTTGAGGGGAGGAGGTATTTGGATTATTGTTACTATTATATTGTAATATCATTGTGTGTAAAATGTGTATCATACAATGGTATATGTATATACCATGAACCCTCTTAGCTAACTTGGGTAGTAATGGGTTTCCTATTTCCATAAAGAAATAATCATCATAAAAAAGTTTCTTTTAAATTGACTTTCAAATGTTGAGACATTTCAAAAAGCTGGAGGTATGAAAATTGATATATATACTTTGTTTTGTGGAAATACAACACGACTTTATCTTTATTGTATATATTGCCACATTTCCTTTTTAAAAAAGGAGGCAAAATGTCCCTAAATTGCTTGATAGTGGGCACAAGTATTGTTTACATAGCTGAGGATAGTGGTGGCATCCTTCGTTTATTATTGTTCATGCTTTTTTGTTTATTACAAAAAACTTCCAGTGTGTGCTTTGGAAAGGTTTAAGTAACCTACTAAATAATTGAACGATTCCTTCCCGGAGTATCAACTAGTAGAGCAATAGGAACAAACTATTATTGTGAAACCAATTTCTTCATCAGTCCAAGTATAACTGAGATAGAGGCCATTAGAAATTGTTTGACAGCTGCTTCTTGACGCGGGAAGGAGTTATCGTCCCCTGCTCCGAGCGTCTCATTACCAAGATTAAAAAGCTGAAGGTCATCTACAAGTGCTTGGAGTGATAGGCAAAACTGGAATAGGACAGGGAATTCCTGGACTTTTTCGTTTCCAAAAGGCCTGTATATCGGTGCAGACAATTACCATAAAATTAATTTAAATTTCCTTGGTTTAAAGCCAAATACCCGGAGGGGTAATTATGTTTTCCAAAGGCCAAAATTTCCTGCCCTTGTCTATGTGGCCTCTATCCTCACCAGACTACAACCCTCTTGACTATAGAATCTAGGGTGCCATTGAGAGAAAGGTCTTATCCACTTCCCATGTTAATGGAGATGCTTTAAAGGCTGGTGTGGAGATGGAGTGGGTTACCATATCGGAGGAATACGGGAAGAAGACCTGTAAGCTCTTCAACTCTAGGATCGATACCATGGTGTAGGCCAAGGGTGTCTATTTTGAAATTTAATTGTTTATTTAAAGTAAAATTAATAAATAAAGTATCATTGTCTTTCTACTTGAACTAATTGGAATCTTGATGAAGTTGAGCTTGGTAATTCTTGGACTATTCTTGAATAATCGGTGGTAATTGTTAGGAGCCTAACAGAAGCTATTAAAACTTCGTTCTAGCAACGATTATAATACTAATAATGGGCAAGAGAAGTAGAAAAATCGTCTGCTGACAAAAAAAAACCCACAGTTTTATATTGTTTAAGATAACGTCGTCACATCTATTGTTATCCAGCAAGCAAGTTGACCCAAAATTATATTATGTATACATATGGCCTACTATGAAGCACTTAAACGGCTACACTTAATTTTGGGTCACGCATCACTGATTATTGACGTATTTACATCTACATGTGCACCCATTTTGATGAATTACTATTCTTAAAGTACTCTCTTATAAGAAACAAAAATAACGATAGATACTTCGATAATATGTACATACATCTACTATGTACATACACATGTTCCATGAATACTAAGGAAATTAAAAGCTATCCATTATGGAAGAAAGAAAGAAGAAGAAGGATTTCTCTTTCTATGAATGCATCTTTTGACTTGGGAATACATAGATAAAAAGACAATCTCATAAACATATTAGGTTGACGTTGATGAATTCTGTGGGTAAGAGCCTCTAATGAATAAATGGATCCGTTTTAGTTTTTTACTAAATAGAATACTAATGTAGAATAGAACAAGTTCCTTATCACCCATAACTAAACAATTTTTTGACCCCGACAATCAATGTAATTTACTTTTAAATACTCTCCAAATGGTTAATTTAAAAAAATGACTATTTTGATACCGTCAAAGGCTAAAAATTCGACATAAAGTCCACAACATGGGCAATGTAGTCATCAATAGAATATGATTATTTAATTTTTGGCCAATACAACATGAATCAGCATTAAAAACTTGAAAAGTTATAGAATTAATTAAAATCTTAGAGAAAGAGGAACGTTAACTTGGATAGTTATACAGTAGTTATAAGGGCCACGACCCTCCTTATTAAAATATAACTTGGCTGTGACTGAGAGTTGCTATCCTCTAACTTTTGTTTGATTATTTTTACTATGTTCTCGAGGGTTCATTTCAAAGTTGTCTGTTTAATTGATTACCAGCTGGGCTAAAGTGGGGCTCACCAACCGTTTAGTAACTTGTAACAGCGACAGATTCATTTTCAGAAAACTTTCTCGTGAAGAAGTTTTTTTGAATTTCTAAAATACATTTCATGGACTCATCATTCTCAGAGTGTAACGTTCCAGAAAACTTTTGGTAAATGTTTTGTTTCATTGTGACGACGAATACTGTACTCTTTCAAAACTGCAAAACTTTTGCTACATATATAGCAACTACTTTTTTTTTTTGTCCTTTGTTTCCACAAAGAAATACTTTACTCCCCACTCCTCTTTAAAAACGCGACACTCTGTATCCACGTTTACCTTTTTATGTAGCCATAATGAAGAATGAAGAAAACGAGATCTGAAAATGAAAGAACGGGTAAGATACGTAATTGGGGGATACCCAAACGGAGATGAAGTAAATGAATGTAAGAGCTATTAGTGCTACATGGGCACTGAGTATATATTTCTTGAAATGCAGAGAACAAGACAAAGATAAAATACACTACACCAATAGTAAATGTGAGGCACATAGAAATCAATATCTTCTAGTTTTCTCAACAAAAATTTTAAATTGTAGCACAAAGTATCGTGTTCCATACGTTTTATAAAGTCAATTCAATCATCGTCGGCGAGCCAGATAAACTGACGTCGAGGGCCAAACCTGGACTGTGGACCCCTGGGCTATAGTATGATGTTTACTTTTTAAGGTTTTGATTTCATCTATAATTTTACAACCTACGGCTCTTTAGCGCCCCTGTAAGTGGTTTAATGAAAAACAAATTTTGAGTTATCAACCCCTGCTCTTGTCAATCTTCCAAAAAAGCCCTCACTTATTATCACCTCAGATAATACTGATACCAGAACCATTATCTTTGTTGTGTCATAAGATATGTTGGTCATAATAATCAAATAGTAAGAATGTTCGTAGTCTAATATGTATGTTCGTTCGTAAGGAAAGAGTAAATCATCACATATCTTTTTTTGAAGGGGCTCACCAATAAAAATGCATGTTTTATTCGTGTTTTTTACCAATCTGAAAATCCTAAAACGGATTGAAACAGTCATATTTTTTGTTTCAACTGAACTAAGTCTGTCTAGATCAGTCTTACAAAAAAAAATCTGTGCTTCCATATCGTGAAAATAGGTAAAATAATGTCAAAGGCAGTTCAAGTGTTTCATATGTGTGTGGTGGTAAAATAAAAGAAGGTTGGAATTTTTTAGATGTAACAGAGAAAAACACATTATTAGTTTTTTTCTTCAATAAAAAACCAAGGAGAATTATTTAATGAATCAAATACAATATTTAACGACTGAAGACCTGCCCAACAAGTTATGAATATGAATGATATTTGTTTAAATTTTTACATGAGCATTTTATTTACAAATTCAGTCAATTTGAACTTGCGGTATTTGAATTTAAAATAGACTTTTGATATCATCACTATAATCAGTTTCAGTTGGTGAAGCTTGTTATGAACCAGCTAATCCCTTTCTTCTTTTCGTTTTTCTTGCAACGTGAGGACTTATACACTGTTTTTTTTAAATAATTTTGACGTATCTTTTATGATCAGTGTTACCAAATTACCGATTTTTATCAGGCTCAGTTAACCTTAAAAACTGCAACTCCTATGGACATATCAACGAATACATTTATCATACTGTCTGAATATGAAGGAAAAATATCCCAGCTTGCTTTTATGTTATCACCGCACATGTGTACAACTCGCTTAACTTATTACAAATCTGTTTACGATCCTCGTGACCGAAATATGGATACAGATAGAATCACGTAAGACCAAATTGATATTAAGCGGTTTCAGATAGTTGCTATTTCTGATCAAATGTTTTTATCTCATAAATAAATATTAAATCTAGGTTTTTTTTCCTTTATAAATTAAGAATATGGATAAATATTTACATATTAACAAAAAGCTAAAGTACCATACGTATACAACATACATACATTTGAATTAAAGCAATTTGCCATTTTTGAACTTAATAAAGCATGCAGTTGTTTTATTTACTTTTCCCACCTCCTTACTAAATCTAATTTATACTTTATTACAGTTTCATATAATATATAATTTACATACTACACAGCATAGCTTTATATATATTATGCGCGGGCAAAGATGAAATAAGTATTGAGAGAAAATGAATATACAATATCAAGATTTTAAAACCTTTTTTTATTACATTTATTTATATTTAATATAGTGAATTTACCTACCAGTAGGACATATTCATGAATGATTGCAATTTTTGTGAGACGTTTTTTTAGCTTGTTTATATGTGTTTCTTTTTTTTAATCAGGGGTGTAGCTGGAGGGGCTACAGCACCCAACCCAAAAAATAAAAAGATATTTTTTCCCAAAAAAAATAATTTTTTGTTAATAACTATGGATTTTTTAAATTTATTTCCAAAAAATTTAATTTTTGATATTTTATTCTAAAATATTTAATATTTGAAATTTTTTCCAAAAAATAATAATTTTCTGTGAATATATATGAATTTTTGAAACCTTTTTCCAAAAAAATTAATTTTTTTTTTGAATAGCTAAGGATTTTTGGAGAAAAAAAATCCAAAAAATTTAATATTTGAAATTTAACTTATGAGATTTTTTTCTAAGAAATTAAATTTTTTGAAACTTGATAATAAAAAAAAATTATCAATTAAGTATGGATTTTTGAAAAAATAATATTTGAAATTTAATTCACCTTAAAATTAGTGTAGTAATATTAGTAATGGGTATTGATTTTTGATGGAATATTATTTTCTTCATAGATTAAACAGTCTGGTGTATTATCCATGGAACGAATTACCTGCACTGTTCGGGATACTACTTTTTAAATAAATGTATATACCGACAAATAGTTGCAAATTCTATGCATTTTTTTTTTTTCCGAAAGTTATTATTCTTCTTCTTGAAGAGAGCATGTATATTGAAAGGAACCACTTGTAAATGTGCTCATGAATGACAGAGATAAGCTCTGATAATTTGTTAAGAACTTGTTATATGTAAGTGTGTATGTCCATGTTGGATTCATAGTAGAATCGAAGATAAATATTTAAGTAATTTCTACCAATGTCCTTATTAGATACGAAGTGTGAATTACGTTCATTGAATTCCTTTTATAGCTGCTTAAATGTCATAACAGTGAAGTTGCACTATTTTAAAATCTTTGTCAAATTCTCAAGGCTATCATGGTTTTTTAACAAACCAAAAGAAGAAAAAGTTATATCTTTTTTACTTCATAAAAAACAAAGTAAATATTGAAATATAAAAATTAGCTCTATTATTAGATCAAATTTCAAGAACGTATTTGACGAAAATCTTAACACTTCGTTTTTCATACATAAATCAAGGTTTTTGTGAGTGCGGTAAATTTGTTCGTGTCAAATACGAAAAAAAAAAAAAAAAAAACTAGATCTTCCTAATTGTCTTAGAAGCCGAGAAAAGACAATCTGAATGTGACCAATGAATTTCGGTCCCTGCACTTTTGGACGCTGGCAAGAAACCAATGGAGAAGTTGTTTCCATGTACCCAAACCAACTACCCAGACATGAACGTGGTGTTTCTGCAGGATGATGTACCTGCAAACACGTCCAAAAAGTCCCAGAAGTGGTTATAGGACAACTTGCATTTCTGGCTAAAGAAAATGTGGCCCTACTCACCAGATGCCATCCCATTGTAATTTAACTTTTTGGGTGCATGTTGAATCCAATGTCTGTGCCGTCCGTCACACAAATATCAACAACCTCAAGGACACCGTCAATCAGTACTGGGATGTCATGTCTGAGGTTTACATCAGCAATAGGTGAAAGACCTGTAGTGGCCGTCTGGAAGCTATCATTGCTACCAAGGGCGCCTACATCGTTGATTAGGGCAGCATAGACATAATTTTAGTTATTTTTATATTATTGACATACCCTATTACAACTTGTTGATGAAGTACATATTAAAAGTATAAATGTTTTTTCGTTGCACCCGGTGAACCACTAATTTACTATGCATTTCTCATTGGCTGTCGATTTGTCTACTTTTGTCTCTTATAAGGGATGTTTATACACTTGATCAAATCATCAAATTGAGCTTGTGTTCCAAAAATCATTTAAATCTGAGAGGGTGGTGTTACATGCCCTATTCCATTTGACATGGAATGCCCCAACTACGCAATTTGGATTTAAAACAGATGATGAATAAATTTCTTTATTCCTTTTTATTGGGATATGTTCTGTAGATAGGGCACCCAATTTTGAATGGAATATAACTTTTTTCATTTATTTTTTACCCCCAAAATGTATTTTTCAAGATCCCTTCTGAGTCGTGTTCTTATTTATTTTAGTCTCAAGGTAAAAGTAACTTCAATAACACTGTTGAAAATATACAAGCTTAAGATTGAATAAAATAATTATTCATATTTTGTTATCAGTTTTTCATTTTTAGAATTTTGCATAATCTCTAATATCAATCTTCATCTTACTTTTAATTAAAAAAATAATTTAGTCCATAGACTAGTCAATGAATACTAGATGAAATAAAGTATGCTTTTCTCTAATTATCCTACATTTCTTGTCCCTATTTGAACAAAAGTAACAACTCAGCAATTTTTTAGTACATATTACTTTAATTTAATTCAAATAACAGTCTTTATCATTGGCAGAAATTAGTATTCACTGCAGGTATTAAATTTTCTTTTATTCTTAAAACCATTTGATTGCATTTGATCAAGATTTACTATAAATTTCTACATTTTAAGTAATAAAATATCAACTTTGAGGGTCCAAAATGGCATCTCCTTCAATTTTGAGATAATTCATAGCGTCAATGAAAATACTTTATTCAAGGGAAAAAGATGGCGCATCTTTTATCTAAATTTATATCTGACTAATAGTGTAATTGTTATGAAATAAACGAAAAAATTGAATTAAAACAATTGTGTAATGAATGTTTTAATAAATTGAAAGAAGTTATTAATTTAAGTTCCTAAAATATACATAAATAATTCTATTAATTCAATTAACTCTTTCATTGCAAAGCTACTAATAAATAAAAATACTCTTTAGTTGGTCAAAAAACGCTAAAGAATAATGTTTGTATTCCAATTATACCGTGGTTTTTATAAAATTTGGTTTCCAAAATTGCAAAGGTTTTTTTTATCTATACCAAACTTCCTAAAATTGTAGTTTTTTTTATTTAGTCTTTGCAATGTCACTCAAGACTTTTTTATCTTGATCCTTGTAGATTAATTTTGAAAACAACACAAATTGGATGTATCCAGACTATTATCCTAGTCACTTTCTGCAAAGCTGTAAAATTTATTCAATTATTTGTAAAATAAATATTATTTCTCAAATGTGTAAAAGCTTTTCTGATTTTTCAATCTTTGTGATCTCAAAAAAAATTAACTTGTTTATTCAGGCTTGGGTTATTCGACTTTTTCTGAATAATGTTGGTATCTATCTATAATCTATATATATTTATTTATCTACAACAATTCATATACCTCTTAACCTTCCTTATCTTTTTAGAGGTATATAAATTTCTTATGTTCATCGCTTTCTTATTCTGTTTCTCCGAAATAATATTGAATAAATAAATTGCTGAATTTGTGTAATTTTATTTTTTGCTACTGTTGACTCAATACAATTATGTAACTCCTCATACAAATATTTTTGCTTCATCTTTTTAATCTAATGTATAACTTACGAATTGTTACTAACTCATAATTTCTTGATTAACGATATTTTCTTGAGAGAGAAACAAAAATGAACAATATCATAAGTAGGGCGGATATTTTTCTTTTTTGCTAATTAGACGTCTTTTGATTTGGTGTTCAAATATGTAAAATATGTGTGATCGACGCTTTCGTTCCTTTATAAAAACTCTCGCTTAACTACCCCATGCTGGTTATTCTTTTTCTTTAGTTTCTTTTAAGAAAATCTAAATTATGACAAATGTTTTATTTAATTATCTATGTCGGAAGTTTGATGTATTTACTGAGACTTATAACAAGATATATATATATACACATAACTCCATTAAATTTATTTTCCTAATCACTTTTCGACAAATTTTTTGGAGATGTTTGATAGTTTATATATATATTAATAATTTTTAACATACTCAGTTTTTAAGAAAACATTTGTATGCTTATGTACGCACAGAGTTATAGCCCTTTCTTAACTTTTTTCCTATATTTTTATTCTTCATACGATGTGAAAGGTACGATTCAGCATTTTTAGAAGATGCTGCTGATTTTTTTAATGGGCTGAGGTCTCTTTCAAGGATATTATATCAACTGGAAAATGAATATAATATATATATATTTTTTTTTTAACATTATCAAATGGAGGAAATTCTTTTGATGACGTGTTATTATTTGCTTAAAAATCGATAATTTTGGTTATAATGAAAGAAAGACGAGGTATGCGTAAGCCTGATCCATTGAATTCATCTGGCAAAAGTGGTTCAAGAGATGTTCAATTTGATGAGGTCTCATTTATTTTTAAATAATACATGTTTAGTTATTTCAATTCGGATAGAGCAATACTCTGAGCAATCGGGATAATTGGTTCTCTGGACATACAACTGTAAGCGCTACGAGCTAATATTAATTTTAATAATGTTGGTTTTTGGTCTGGGCACATAATATTTTTGGTAAGACCGAACTAATTAATTCATATTTGACTCAATAGCCCGCTGTACGAACCTCATTTTCCTGAGCCCTGATCCGTACTTGTTTTTTGCGGACGCCCCTGTAGTTTGATATTTCACTTCATCAATTTCATTCTGATGTTTTAATGAGTATATATTGGAATATTTTTATTTTATAAATTCTCCTATTTTGGCTCGAAAGCTGGCCCGAAACCCGACATGACACTTTGATCCTCGATTTAGCCCAAAGTCCAATATTTTGTAGCCCGATCCACCTCTCAGTAATTAGTGGGAAGTGATTTGAAATAATAAATCCGTAGTATAAAGATACCCGAACTAAATATTGCTCTATCCTCACAATTTTATCTGATACCCTTTTCCTCAACAGAACTAATCGTACAGAGATACGATTTTATATCTACTGCTATTCAATTATACCGAACTGTCTATATAAACCCTTGTGACTTCTCTTTGGTTTACCTACGATGTAGCATGTCGTAAATTAAAAATATGAAAAGCATTAGTTAGTTTCTTAAAATTGACCACACATTCAAATATACATAATTGAGGACCTTAATTGAAATTCGTATTATTCCTTTTGAGTAATTGGATGTACAATCAGTTTGACTTTTATTCATTATAAGTAGTAGTATTTGGTAATTGGTTGTTCATGGTCTTTCTTTTTAATTACGTCGCATAATATTTTAAAACCTATGTACACGAAATAGAAGTTTGTGCGTAGGGGAGTGTGTGTTTGTCCTGCCAAGAAAATTAAAGGAAAAATATAATCTGATATTGGATATAAATATTTATTTTAATGAAATATATATATATATATATATGTATATAAAGCACTTACTACTTATTTATTTGCAGAGACTCTTGTCACACGAAATCATTCTATATAAATTTGATTTATTATTCATTATGAAACTCGACATCTTGATTATTTTTATTTTTTACAATATTAATAAAGAATAAAAATACTTACAACCACAAAAAGACTCCGCCATTTTATATATATATATATTTCTTTTGTATTTGTATGATTTATTACAAGGTAGCTGTTTTGACATATTTTTATATTATCTAAAGATTATTAGTCAATTTCAACCTCACTATTTTACTGGTCGTACTTTCATTCTCATACAATTTGCATCATTCTTAAGAGGTAGTACATATTTAGTAGGGACAGGTGGTAAACCTAAGATAGTTGCAACTTTTTTTCAAGATAATGTAATGTAGAGAATACAACCAGATTTTTTGGCATAAAACTAGCTATAAGACAATTTTTTTATATTTTAAATAAGACTATTTTGCTCTGAGGTGTGTTCCCTAGGATTATATTTTTGGGAGGGCTTGTTTTTTGGAATTTTTTGGAAAACAATTTCAAAAACCCATGGTTATTCTCAAGAAATTTAATTTTTTGGAAAAAATTCTAAAATCAAAAACTGTTCCCAAAAAATTGAAAAAATTTTCAAATATTAAATTTTTTGGGGAAAAAATTCAAATTTTAATATTTGATTTTTTGAAGAAAAAAAATCAAACAATTTTTATAATTTTATCACAATGCAAAACTCCCTTACTGAAGAGACATTTGAGATATTATATTGCCTAGTACAAAAGGGGTAGTTGCATAATGTAGTAGCGTTCAATTATAATCTTTGGAAAAATCACTGAATTGTATAAGCTCTAACTTAAGTTAAATTTTGACGGGTCTGCAAGAAGATATATATTATTATTATTTTTTTGAGGGGGGAGGTGTACTGCACCACTAACCGACCTCTGTGGACGTCCCTTCTAAATCAAACCAACTAGTTCAATTAATTTATTCAAAAGTAAAAAGTGTTGCAATTGTTTCTGGTCTCCCTCTAGTATATTTTTTATTTGAAAAGCACCCTCATAAGCATTTGTTGTGTTATTGTTATTTGTAATTGTAACGACTAATGTTTTTTAATACTTAGATGATTCAACATATGAAAGTTGTTTGTTCGTTCTCTTCTCTTTTTCTAATGAAATGATTTATTGTTAATCAACTCTCTTCTTTATTATAAATATTTTATTTTATAGCCAGGCGCAGAAAATGCGATCAGATATTTAGATAAATAATAAAAAGCCAAACCTTTCTTACATACATATATATTATGTTAATTTATCTGCTGTCTGATTATCAAGGTAAATGCAATTAATAATCCCCACATATGAATTTATGTACCGACATAAATATATGAATCAATGTCAAAAAAGTAAAATTTAAATTTGTTAAAGTTTGATGGTATTTATTTTTATTCCAATGAAAGAGGGATTTGTGTCTCGAGTGATTTTTTATGTAGTAATCACTAGGTAATTTTAAAAATAGAATAGGTAGTAGTGCTATGTACGTGCACACAATTAATACACCTATACAATACAATACATAACACCACTCCCCATGCTCAACGACCTTCCCTCATTCCCTGACGTGTGCCATCAAATCCTTTATTTCAATCAGAGAAGGGAATTTTTACAAGAATGAATGCTATTCGTTTCTGTAAATCTGTGTCAATTCACTAAAAAAATATATTCAATTGTTTGTCAACTCTCGATTTTTAAACTACTCAAACTATTTACGTACTTTTTTTTTTACATTGATGGGTTGAATTCTTTATAAAATTTCTAGTTAATTCGTGAATTTCTACTAAATTAATTATTAGTTGAAGAATTGTTTTTACAATTGAGCGTAAAGGGCTTATAATTGGGATTTTAATTATTTATATTAATAAAGGAAAGGTTGAGAGATACAATAAAGTGCTATATCGTGATAAATTTATATACTACGGAACAATGTAATATGGATATATCCCATGGCCAGAGCATGTAACGATAATGAGGACCTAGTAATAGACCTACAAGCACGCCTCTATATTTATATTTGGCTAGAGATTTCCTAATCATTTTAATTATAATTTATCATGTTCAATAATGATATGTACGTTTTTGCAGTGTCATGATACTCAATTTACAGAGTATTTATTTCATCAATCCTACTTCGTACATAATGTATACTATTTTAAATTACCAACGTAGTAGTTATAATTTCGTATTTTTTGTCAATATAGTATGTTCTATTCCAAAAGGAAGTCACGCCATCTATTAGAGGGACAAAGTTATGTTATGAAACTGAGTAACATAGTAATATGATATGTTCCTCTATCGGAGGAATTGTATAACCTCTTTTTTGGCCATCTATCAGAGGGTTGCTGTACTAGTGAATTAAAATTATACATCTCTTGGTACCTACTACATATATATTTTTTTTAAATACTTGTATTAATATATTATGTACGAATGCATATTGCAATATGACGCTGCCTGATCTCCCCTTTACGTAATTAAAACGCATGTAAAAACGATAGAATATAGGTGCAAAGGAGGATTAACTTTAATACATTAATGGTATAAACATATTATAATATATGTGAATTTTCCATTTATGATAAAAAAAAATCTACAAATTCACATAGAATCACACAAAAAATCTTTTTGAAGGACGCAATTTTTGGCGATTTCACTCGATTTCTGTTTTTCTTCTTCTTCCTCCTCCTTCTTATAAATACTTTCCATTAATTTTGTGGTTTTTTACCTGTCTTGTCCTTATATTATTTTATTTTTATTACAAATAGGTAGAGTGGAAGAAGAGGGGGGATTCTTTTCCCTTCCAGTCAGGAATTTGAAAGTTAATAATAATAATTATTATTATTCGTATTCTATGTAGTATGTAGAAAAATATTTGTAAATCACAAAACCTATCTGAAGGAATTTCTTGCGTGAGAGGTTGAGTGATTGCCCAATAGATAAGAGAGAACGTGTAGAAGGAGTGCGCTCTTGCCTAAGAATATCCAAGTAAATTGCATAGAATCGGCATTAATTCATTTTTATTTTTTAATTTGTATACCTTCCGACTCTGATCCCGCCTCCTTTTTTTTTTCTTATTATTTTTTTGTGATCTAAGCCATATCGGAGAACGACCAGATTCGTAGTAATATTTATATTATTTCTTTTTCTAAGAAGGAGAGATAATTACTAGTAATAAAATTATGTCAATAAAACTAATTTTACAAATGTTACATTTATAATGAATTTATTTGAAATAAAGAGTTGTTTTTTTGTTCATCTGTCCTTAACTTTATTATTTATTCTTCTTTGCCTTTCTACCTGTGGAATTCAAAAAAAAAAATAATAATAATAAATAACTCTGTTCCAACTAAATGACACTATTTCCCACTAACCAAATCTCCCTCAACTATTATTTACTCTAATGTACATAACCTTTTGAATATTGTGCGTTTGTATCCGTGGTAGTCTGCAAGCCTAGGTAGAATACTTTGAAGAGGTTGAAAATTGAAGAAATTCTATTCCATAGTAAAGCTTTTATTTCTGTTTTTTTTCTTGTAAAAGTGCAGCTATTAATTAATATTTACATCCCCACCCCCTCATCTTTCTCTCTGTGCGTCCACAAGAGGAGGACTGGAGCCCCTCTAAGGAAATTTTTCATTCTTACAAGAAAATTTAATAGTTGAAATTTAATTAAATTTTTCAAATTTAATTCTACAAAATTTAATTTTCGGTGAATAGCTATATATTTTTGAGCTTTTCTCCAAATAAAAATTTAATTTTTGTAATTTTTTTTTTCAGCAAAAATTTAATTTTTCAATTGTACCCCCCTAAATATATATATATATAATCCTGCAGACGCTCTTCACAGTTAGGTACAAAAGATTGTAACTTGAGACTCGTTTGTTAATTATTCAAAGGCTTCAAATATCACAATAATATATATTCCTTCTTGTTGAGTTGTTTTTACCTTCGCTCTCTGTACAACATGTTGACTATTATAGAATATCCTAATTTTTTTATGAAAATAAATAGTTATTCGAAATTAGTTGAAGGCTTAAAATACTCCTTTGAATAAATTAAATACCTTCAATTGGAAGTAATTACCACTGATTGTATTTTTAATTTAGCTATGTATAATAAAGGATAAGAAAATCCCGAACAAGGATCGTAATCATAAATCAGCTTAACTACTTGTATATGTTTATTGTAATGATCATTGCCGTCATCGTAGAACTTATTCTGAGAATGATCACGGAGAGAATTATTACTTCTTTTTGACCTCTTGTTTTATACTTATTCATATTCAAGTAGAATATATAAAGAAGACTCTCCCTTAGGCATCGTTCTTATTTTCCCATCTACGCCATACACAATGCCTAGCTACTACTACTAATAATAATAATGATAACATACCATTCTGAAAGTTTCTCTCTCTCTTCCTCATTTCACCAGTGAACAAAAATCTTTTATGTAAATAAATACTAATTATTTAAATGTTCTACATGCATGAAATATTAATACAATGATCATCGAAGGTGCAAGTGCCATTCCATGTGGCTTGAAGGTTAACCTCCCTCTTCTCTCTTTCATCATCTTGTTATCGATATTCTGTGGTAGTTCATAAATAATAATTGAATTTTTCTTCTTTTTAGTTTTCCTTCCTTCCCTCTTCCTTCCTTTTCTTTTCCTTCCTCCAGTCCCAATATCACGCTCCATCATAAGTTTTTCGCCCAAGTAAAAGTAAGGATAGATGGCGTTGCCTCCGTTTTTCCTACGTGCGTATGATGATGCTGTACGGGCGTGTATTGAGTAACACTTCCATTTCTGGTGGTGGAGCTGAAGAGATTTTTTTTGCCACCTATATTTGTATATGTTTACCATCCTCATCTTATTCTAGTAAGTTAGTTTGTGGAGAAGTAGATAGTTGGTGGTTCAGATACGAGTTAGTGCTGAGTGACAATGTGATATGAATGACGTTCGTCATAGGCATTCTTTCGCTAACAAGGATCAAAAAGGTTTATTTCTTTGTTGCGTGTGTCATGAGCGAAATACAGTGTATAGTTACGAAGTAGTGTATCGTTCCTCCAGTGGTCATCCAAACGGCACGGGTCAGTCCCTACTACACACCCTTTCGGAGCCAAATTTACAGGCACTTTGTTTAACTCATCAAGGAGAAGGCGGAGGAACAGGAACAGCTGGAGATAGTGAAAGAGAGGAACTTCTTCTTCGCTGCGACTCTGAGAGAGACGTCGGATGCAACATAGACAACGACGATCATCAGTATTATAATTATCCCCTCAGACACCCTCGACACGGTCACCTCAAGTGGCCCCTCTTTGATTTCTCAACCACAACTCTCCCTCCTCTTTCCAGTGCAAGCTATCCAGACTATCCCATACATATCCCTACGACAACTCTAAAACGTATCAAAAAGGTTACAACCAAAGGTAAAAAACTTATTATGTGTATATGCTTTAGTAAGAAGGCATATTTAGTCTTCATAAAGGGGAATTAATAGAAGAGAGCTTCAGTGTCAGCCATGCTGAGACTCTCTATTCTATGTATGTATATATACTAAATAATATTGTGTATATATAGGAGGAGAAAGGAGCAGCAAAAGAAATAAGTTAAGAAGGAGAGGAGAGGAGAAGAAGGGGCAAAAAAACAAAACAATAACATGTTTCTTACAACCCCCCCCACACTTCTTCTTCTTTAGAAAATACTAACTTATATCTACCTATATATTTGAGGGTGAAGCATTTGAAAAAAGGGGATACCTTGCATTGCAAATGCAGCAAATCAAAAGTTATTAGACAATGAAAATGTCTACAATATATTATTATAAAGATATATTTTCTTATTATAGATTATACTATATAGTATGTAGAATTTACTCACGTCTTGTACATATAAATAGAATGAGGGGTAACAATAATTAATCATTGAGTTCCATAACTAATGAGAAAATAAGGTTAAGGGTAAAAAAAAAAAAAAAAAAATACAACCATAATAAGGGTTGTTGTAACATGAGAAAACAAAATAATATTATTTCTAGTTTAGTGATATAAAAATGGATTGAGTTGATTTAATTATGACTCTTATTATTGTGGGTTGTAATTGACATTTTGAAACAATGATTTTATTAAATGTTATTTATTTGTGCTCTCATATAATATTTGATTAAGGGAGGCTCCCACATTTGAAAAGGGTTATAAGGTAAATATATGTACTATTACATTATAAGTGTTTAGTTCTAAAGTATAGAGAATAGAAGCTTGGAAGTGCTACATATATGTGAAGGAAATTGAAATTTATGTTTGTTTGAGGAAATAAAATAAAAAAATGTGAAAGGGTACTGCTATAACGACCTTCTTTCATCTTTGTATGATATTACTTATTATTAAAATCATTCGTCTTTTTTTAAACAAGTAATAGTGAGAGTAATATGTGCTACTAATACATAAACATATCTACACCCATGTCTCATTAACTCCATTGTCTTTCCTTCTTGTCTCCTTTTGTTTTTTCCCAATGTTTTAGAATTACGAGGATGAATATAATAATGGAAGAGAGAGAGAGAGAAAGAAAGAGGTGAATTGAGCCTTTGGCGCTCTTATTAAATTCTTTGCTATATGTTGTATCGCTCCAAAGAATTGTGTTTCTTAAAGTGGGAGCATCATCATCAACTTGATATTTCCTTGGAGTGTGTACCATCATCCATCTATCTGAACGTTCATGTTCATACTTGCTTACATTCCTAGCATTCTTTACATATCATCCATTATTTTTTCATCTTTTTTTTTGTCTTGTTTCTCTCCTATTGACATAATTCATTTACTTATTATTTTTAATAATTTGATAAATCCTCAAAAGAGTATGAATGTAAAATGGATGTTGATAGGTTGAGTTAATGTCTAAATATAAAAAAGTTACGCGGAGGATTTGATTGGTTGATTTTTTTTCTTTTTTTACGTTGTTGCTCCAATGATAGTTATATTATATTTTTGGACTATAATATTTAAGAGTTAGTGTTTATATTGATGTACATACTTATTTAATTACTCCTTAATAAAACAATAAGAACCATCTTAATTGGAAGCTTATTGATTTGCAAACAGAAGGAAGAAAGAAGCATATAACATAAAAAAATAGATCCTCCTCCTCTTTTTTACATTGAGTCTTTATTTCTGACTTTATTCTCTCATATTAATATTATAGATACATAGTACATACAGCTAGTCTCTAGAGTCTTATGTTTATGCGTGAATTCCCTTCGCATAATCCTATATTAGAAATAATCTTTTCATGATTTTAAGTCATTTCTTATTTTTTGAAAATACTAATTTATTCATCTATTTTGTATAGTTTTGATATAATTTATAATAATAAAAATCATATTTATTTACACTATCTGTGCAAATTACATTTTAACGGAAATATAGTAAGATAAACTCCTTGCATTATTATTGCATTCTCTTATGATTCTCATTGTTTTCATCTTTATGACTATTTGTATGTAAATGTATTTATATACGACTTACACAGATCCCTAATCAAAAAAAAGAAAAAAGAAATGTGGTTTCTTCAAAGGATAGTTCTAATTGATACATAAATGTCTCATTTACTCAATTTGATATGATTTGTATGCTTAGCTTGAATGTAAAAATTATAGACTCTCTTTCTAATTATCTCTATCTGTGATTTTGATTATGTATATACATATAAGTATATACTTTAAATGTCTATATTTAATATTCATAAAGTTTTTCCGTACCATTTAATGCATATTTTAATGTCGATATTTGTAAAATGGTTGAGTTTGATGGTGTGGCAGTAATGAAATCTATCATTTCACATAAATTGATTCAGATTTTTTGCCATAAGTATGTACATATATTTATTAGAGTTGTATTGGTCCTTTGTTATTATGGGACTTGAAGTCTGTTCTGTTCAACACGCTGTCCTTGATGGACGTCCCAGATTTTAAAATGTACCAGGTATATATTTTCACAAATATTGGATCAAAGTACTTGGGCTTACCTGTAGAATTCGTTCAAAAAAACTTTTTATGTAGGATCTTTCATGTTTGAGAATAGATGACCAATTCTTCCTAAGTAAGGATTAATTATTCATATAAGTATTGGGCGCTTATACCTCGAAAATGGTCGATATATATTTAAAATGTCGTCACTGTCTGATTCCTGTAATAAAATCATTTAGAAAATATTTTTTTATTCAAATAACACGCCGTTCTTTCTTCCATAAAAAGCCCGAAGAGAAGGCCCAAAAGCAATTGATCGCTACCCAATTTTCCCAACTATGAAGTTATTCTTCTTTAAATAGTAAGGAATTATGCACTGCTAAATAAGAAATCATTAGAGCTCTACCAATCAAAGTTCAAAATACGAATAAAGAGAAGTAGTACAATCGACAGCTGACCCAAATAAATTTATGTTTGCTAGAGGTGGTGTAACACTGTGGGGAGAGTATGCCCACTTTAGGGTCATCATTAAGATTTAGGATTGAGTAACAAAATTTGATTAGAGCTGCAACCTTTGTTTAAAATTATCATAAATGAAAATTGTATTAAAAAGAAAAGAAACATATTCGAACAATAACATTGAATATCTATTTTAGGAGGAGAACGTAATTCAGTGTAATTTGAGCCGTGCTTAGTTACATTATCATTATATACAAATGTATGTATAGAAGTATATAATAATTATTAGTACAGAAAATGAATACTTATTAATTTCTTTCGAAAGGAAGGTATATGAATCTGCTGTGTTATAGACAGTGTAGATTGATTTAAAATTAATCCAAATCCCAGATTGCATGTGTGAAAGAAGCCCTAGGAGGTCGTATGCTATCATAATTTAAGGCTTCTGATTAATATACTTTTTACTAGCTCTCATCATTTTTAATCGAGTTTGTGTTTTTACTAAAATGATAAAAATGGAGATCCAATCAAAATAATTCGTATAGAGACCAGAAAAGTAAAGGAGTAATTGATTTGAATCTTGGGACGCATTCATGAGGGAAAAATATACTACATCTACATAGGTAGACTCATTAATTTATTCATCAAATTATAATGAGTTTGTTGAGTAAGTGATTTAATTATAGTTTATATTCTCCATTATTGGATAATACAAAAAATAAATATATGTTTAAGAATGTAGGGAGGAAAAGGCTTCTTTTAAAAAAAAAAAAGATAAATAATGTTTTCCCGACGTAACACTAGCGATGATAAAAGCAACGGCCTAGAAAAAAAGCACTTAAGACTTGGGGAAAAATTCGGTTTTGAATATTTAAAGAACCTTTTTGTCAAATACCAAGAAGAGTGTTGTGACTGTCCGATACCGAATTTTTTGCTCAATTCTATACCAAGCTCAAACAGTGGACCCATATTTTCTTTTTCTAATAATAAAAAATAAAGGTCTCACTAATTTTTTTCCCCTCTCTAAAAAAAAATTAAAATGTACTAGCAGGCCGGTCCAGACCGAATTTGGATAGAATTAGTTAAAATTTAACAGCCACAGACTTGTCTATGATTTCAAAACCAAAACCTGACACTAGGAGTCACATTACACATACAATAAATGTGAGCTAAAACTCTCATTTTTGACATAACACATTTTCGCTCTGAATCCACAGTACTATGAGATTATTATTATTGGAACTTGTTGACTTTTTTTTTGTTGTGTTTTTTCCCTGCATACTGACTTTTAAATCCTACCCAACTTATACATATTTTTAAAATATAATCGCTTTAATTTTATTCTTTATAGTAAAGAGCGAGCGAGTAAGAGAGAAAGGGCCCTGATAATATAATAATATGTTAAGTAAGGGAATTGAAATTATGACGATTTGAAAGAAGCTTATGCAAATTTACATTTGTGTAGGTATAGGAAGAGTGTAATTCTTCATACAAAGTATGGCATACAATAATAATATTACGTTGCGCTGTGATAAGAGAGCTCCTCTCTTCTTAGCTACGTTGATTTAAAAAAAAAATAAGTAAATTCTTTGGTTATTGTAGTACAATTTCTTTTTAGTCATGTCAAAAGTATCTTTGAATGAGGTGTGTGGTGGTTTTTTATTTTATTTTCCCATTGATTTATAAATAAAGATGTAAAGTAACCAAGTGTCTCATGGAGGCTGGAATGGATCGCTTTAATTCATTTTAAACTATACCTTGTTGGTGTTGTTGGTAAATAACATAGCCTTGATTAGTGTTGTTTTATTTTGTGGTCAATTTTGTTAATTTGTTTTTTGTTTTGATATGGAGGGTGAAAGGAAGAGAAGGTTTTCTTGCCACATGGTTTGCATTTCGGAATGCTACAATATTTTTAAAATATCCTGGGTGTCCCCAGGAGGTGGGATGTACTCCCCCAAATAAAGGAATTTTTGCATTTTACCAGAAAATTTAATTTTTGTGAACAGCTGTTGATTTTTGAAAAAAAAATCCTCAACAAGTAATTTTTCTGATTTTTGGAATTTTTTTTCAAAACTTTTTTTTTTAAAACTAACTTTGGACGGAATGGTTTATAGTAGGGGGTTCTGTGACAAGTTTTTATTTAAAATGGTGGAGGGAGGTTATTGTAAGGCTCTATTTAAAGATGTTATGTTACCCTTAAAAAAGAATTTTGAAAGTAATATCATTTTACGAAAAGGTTTATAGACAGTTTCGTATATACACACCTCTAAATTTTAATTAAATACATTGAGTATGGTAAGGTAAGGGATATTGAAGAATTATTGTATTATTAAATTGTCAAATCTTATAGAGTGGTCAAATCTGATTAAATGTTTTGGGTCTGGTTTCAAAAATCAAAAAGAAGCAGGACCCATGGCTAAAAAAAGTCGACCCACGTATTACTAATATAAACACGTCCTCGTTTTACATCCAGTAAGGGAGATTGTTTATACATTTATGAAATGTTAGGCTTAATAATCGACTAAACAGAAAATATAATTTCTAAAGCAAGACCAAAATATCTTCTTAACAAAAAAAAAAACAAGAATCAAATATACTTCATTTTCACATAACATTTATTAATTTCAAAAAATGACGTTTTAAACCGCCAAGTGTCATCTCTTTTGGAATTATAACTATATTCATGAATGATTTAAATAACTTTTTATATCAGATCTTTATTTATTTATTTCAGGTGCGATAGCTGCTGATCTTCGGCATTATTTGAATACTCGTTTCCCTAAAGGAGGAGTGGATCACGATCTTCAGAATACAATACGAGAGAATTTATATTTGCGTACAGTGCCCGTCACCACAAGAACTCCTCGTCCTGGTGAGAAGAATGGAGTGGACTACACCTTTCTCTCCAAGGAGGAGTTTATTGCTCTAGAAAAGTCAGGCGAATTGCTCGAGAGCGGTATATTTGATGGTAAGTTGCTTTTCATTTTCTTCTTTTTCTTTAATTAGCTCAAGCGTGGACATCAATGATTAGTCATTACACCATACTTTAACATTTTTAAGTTTTTGAGTTCGAGAATGAAGTTAGTAGTGAGTTCTGCGTTGAGTCGATGTGTTTTTATAGGACACTATATCAAAAGGAGCAGCGTCTATACTCAGGGCCTTGAATAGATTTTTTCTTTGGGGGGGGATGTTTCAATCATTATTCATAGGCTTTTTGACCATTTTGAAAGATTTTTTTTTTTATTTTTTTTTAAACTTTTCATAATGCAAATTTTTGATCCTTGCGATAAGAATATATATCATTATCATTTTTTAATATATTTTTCAAAAGAATACCACACTCTTGAAAATTGTGACAAGGACAAAAAATTATTCATAAAAAAAATTTCTTTGACAAATTTGAAAAGCTTTTAGACAGGGGAGGGGTGTAGAATTTTGAGTAAAGGAATTGGATTAATCAATACTCGAATGTTTTGATTATATTTTATTTCAAGTAAAGTTGATTTTTTCAAATCATATTTTGTGACAGTTTGATTTGTTTTCCGAAAATTGTAGGCTATAGTAAAGTCGAGGATTTTTGATTTTATCCAGCACTAGTTAGTAGTAGGTGTAATTCATAGCCTGATAGTTAAGTTAGTTAATGAACTTGAAATAAACTTGAAATAACATATTTTCTTTCTATGTTATTATTTCTGAATTGAATAGGTATCTATCGTATAATGAATAATGATCTAGTAGTAGAATTATAAATGCTATGAAGAGGATATACATCGATAGGAGGAAGGAAAAAGAGAAAAAACGTTAGTCGTAGTAGTAGTAGTAGTTGTAGTACATATAGATACTACATAGTATAAGTCAAATTGTATTTGATATTATTATAATATGGTGGATAAACTATAAAGTATAACTAACTAAGTAGTATGTTAGTATAGGAGAAGGAAGAAGAAGAAGGGTGGTGGTGGTGGTCGTGTGCGCTTGTTGTTAATTTGGGGCGCGCTAGTTTATTTTGAAACCAAGTGTTGCTGGTGCGTTGGGGCTTATTCCCTTGGAGAGTTGACTTGGGATTAACAACTACCTGTTCTTCCTTCTCTCTCCTCCTTCTCTGTTCCTCTTTACATAGAGATACTACTTACTAATATTAGTGATTCGCGTCTTGTGTAGCAGCTACTCTCGTGTCTATGGAGGAGTCAGTGTAGCCGTTGTTTTAGTATCCTTGCAGCCCTCAACCTCTCCTCCTCAGCCTACATATATCCTCCTCCAGATTGCTCTCCTTTGCCACCCTGACTCATGTGTCTCCTTGTTGTGATTCGTGGATGTGAGTGAGTGAGTGACCCGTGCTAGTGGTTATGGTGGTGTTACCGTGTTTGGAGCAAAAGAAAAACCTGGTTTTTGTTTTTATTTTGACGTGCCTGTCTTGCTCTCCTTCTCATGAATTCTCTGACCTTACCACGTTGGTTTGGGCAGCAGACTAGTAGTAGCAATAACAACAACCACTCCACCAAGAATCCACTGATCCACAGGAGCAGGAGCAAGAGTACAAGGAGCTGTAGTAGGCGTCAGGATACTCTAAATCAGCATTCTATGGAGGAACAAGAGCTACAGAGATCCAGAAGTTGCTATTTTGAATCATACTATGAAAACTTTAATCCTGGAGGTGATTCTCCATCTCTCTATATTTCCTTTATTCCATTCTTGAGATCCATCTTCATTTTTCTATGTTTCCATTTTTACAGGTAATCACTATGGTACACCTCGTCCCAAAGACTCTGGAGGCAATTCACCCCATTCCAGAGGATCCTCATCCAACGATAGTTCAACATCTGCTCCAAAACTCTTTCCAGGTGCACATCCCAGTTCTGAAGGAAAACGGAAAAGAAATCGCTCTAACGTAGAAGCCATGAGTGCCAAACACGACACATCACATCATTCAGAATCCAATAAACGGGATCAAGAGCATGAACCTCAAGATCCCTTGGGGCCTCTTCCGCCACATTGGGAAAAGGCTTACACAGAAAAGGGGGAACCTTATTTCATTGATCATCTATCGGGCACATCTCATTGGCTCGATCCTAGATTGTCTCGTATCCAAAAGAAAAGACCTGAAGATTGCTCCGAAGATGAATTACCTTTTGGATGGGAACGTATAGATGATCCACACTATGGTACCTACTACATCGATCATGTTAATCGACGTACTCAGTACGAAAACCCCGTCCTCGTAGCTAGAGCTGTCAATCAAAGTGCTGGTAAGAAGATTTGATATTCCGGGTTTTTTTTTATATTTCTTGTATTCCCTCTATAGATGCTATTGCTTCTCCAAACGATGGAACATCTTTACCCATCCCTCCTGGACCTGGTACTTTTCCTCGTACGAAAAAAACACAATGTAAGTTCAATTTTATATTCAATGTTACATGTGTTTTGCCAATAGTGCAAAGTATGTAAAATGTAAGATTTATTTATCTGTTACCATCATAGATCAAAATGACTTCAATCTTTTCGTTTACAGACTTCATTTCCATTAATTTCTTCTTTGAATTTGAATTGAAGGTTCATTATATAAATCTTATATTTTTACATTTGATTTTTGGGTATGTCTTCCATTTTCATACTTATTGTATCATTGTGTTTTTTTTTATCCATCTTGTCAACTCTGAATTAAAACTTACTTTTTCCCCTACTAACCAAATGATCAGCTGGGTTTAAATGGTGCTTGCCCTGCCTCGTTCGTATAAAAAAAGCTGATCAAGTTGTTTTAACCAAATCTTCTACCTCATTAACCAAAACACGTCAAAACGGATGTCATCATCTTCTTAGCCCATTTCGTGGTAACTACCGAAGTATGATTCATTTATCCAAACAAAAATCAAATTCTGTTGATGATCTGAATGTTCGCTCTTGTCTTCGACGCTCATCCACTGAGCTCTTGGCGGCAAGTCATAAGAAACGTTCATTCTTCCGTCTCAACAATTGCAGTAAAAGATA
This sequence comes from Lepeophtheirus salmonis, assembly GCF_016086655.4. Taxonomy (NCBI): domain Eukaryota; kingdom Metazoa; phylum Arthropoda; class Copepoda; order Siphonostomatoida; family Caligidae; genus Lepeophtheirus; species Lepeophtheirus salmonis. The sequence goes on from NC_052143.2 coordinate 26,067,192, forward strand.
TTTACTAAGTCTTACTTCCAATCTGGCTAGAACAAATAGTAACAAAACAAAGACAGTTAAATTTGCTCTTCCCTCAACTGAGCCAAATTCAGTTAAGACTACATCTGCATTGTCTAATTTCAATGGTAGAGTTGTTGCTACTATGCCCACGATGAGAGATTCTGATGGTGGGCTTGTTCGGTTCTATTCTTCTACGACTACGACCTCAGGTCAAATGGCATTTTTGCCTTGCCCTACTTTTTTTGCTTCTACAGCGTCGCATTGCTACGATCCTAATTGTTTTCTTAAATATGGAGCTGCCAATTTCTCAACTTCATTCTCATTTCATTCATCGGAATGCCCGGACCTGGTTTCTGGACTAGAGAATTCTGGAAAAAATTATGTTGACGATGATGAAGAGGATAATGAGCCAGGTGCAGCAGCGCATGTCTTAGTGTTGTGAATAATCGATACAATCACTTAGTTAAACCATTATATTATTTTTTAGTTATATTACGCCTCTCCTGTTAGTTCATTCATATATTTAGTTTAATTAACAAATTTTTCTTTTAATTTATCTCCCTTAGATTATTATTATTAGTAGTAGTACTAGTAGTAGTGTTAGGTGTACAATACATATTATGTATATGTACAAAAACTCCTCAAGTTATCCGAAAGTGGGAGTATTAGCCAGTCAAATTACAACTTTGAATATTTTTCATTCTCAGTTTTGTTTACGAGATTCCATTATGTTTTACTACCGTTACTATATCATTAAATGTGGTATATTATAATATATTGCGTTATTTATTCATTTAGTTTATTGTATATGGTTTTTGTGCATGCTTTCTCTTCATTTGCATGATCACAAGACTCTTGATAATAAAATTGCAATCACATACTATATTTAACATAATTTTTATCATTTTTCAGCTGCATTTTTTACACGGGATCCCAATCAACTACGTGGAGAGCGAATCCGAACACAACTAGTCAAATCGGCTCGAGGTCTGGGCTTTACGATTGTAGGAGGTGACGATAATGTCGAAGAATTCCTTCAGATAAAATCTGTAGTTCCTAATGGGCCTGCTTGGTTAGATGGAGGTTTGAAAACTGGTGATGTGCTTGTCTACGTTAACTCTACTTGTGTTCTCGGATTCACGCATCACGATATGGTGACAATGTTTCAATCCATTTCGACGGGTGATATCGTTCAGTTGGAAATTTGTCGAGGATATCCACTTCCTTTTGATCCAGATGATCCCAACACTGAGATTGTCACAACTGTAGCTGTAACTTCTCCCGAGCAGGGCGAGTGGGCACAGGAGTTAGAGCAGCTCCAACAAAGACAGGCTGATGTTCAGAGTATGCCTGATTTATCAGGTACATCTGGCATAGCAAATATTGCTCCTCGTCCTGGAAGTGCAGATCTTTTAGGAGATATTTATCCTAGCAGTAAGGGAGGTAGTAATAGTGACTCAATGAGTGTTCAGATCACAAAAGGAGGAATGGGCTTTGGTTTTACCATAGCCGATTCTGCTTATGGACAAAAAGTTAAGAAAATTTTAGATAGAGCTAGATGTAAAAACTTAAATGAAGGAGACGTTTTAATAGAAATCAATGATATCAACGTGCGTAATATGACTCATTCTGAGGTTGTTCAAGTCCTCAAAAATTGTAGCCGGGGTCAAGAAGCTACCATTACCGTCCAAAGAGGGCTACTTTCTTCCAAAGAATCTTCACCATCAAAGAACAAGTACAAAAAGGACAGTTTTAAACCCAAAAGTGGGTTTTTATTTCGTTCCAAGACTCCAACTGCGGAGTTGTATTCTACACAAGAAAAAGAAAAAGTACCAAATCGACCAAAAACACCTCTGGTTGATACTCGGCATATGGCAAGTCGTTCTAAAACTCCAACTGCAGCTTTTAATGAACCTTTTTCACGCAATGATTTCACCCGAGCTTCTATGGGCGGAGGAAGTGCAGCCAATAATTCTATATCGACTCAACTAGGAGAGCGAATGGATGCAGCTCTTCGATTAGACAATTCTGATAATTACTCAAGAGCGCATAGTCCTGGAAGAGAATTGGATACTAACTACGGTTCGTATTCTGGTCAACACACACGTGGAGACTATCAATATCATCACTCTCTTCTACCTCAAGAAAACAACACCACCGCCTACGGTCAGAGTGAATATGGAGGTGGTCCATACTCTCCCTCTAAAGTAGGTAGCAACGATAACGGAAATTTTAACGGGTATAATAATAATAATCCAACGAGCTCTGGATACGATCCCTCATATGGATATACTCGAAGAACTGGCCCTCCTCTGACAGGCTCATTGCCTAGGGGTAGAAAAGAGTCCACTAGTTTTGAACATTCAGAACCCTTACCTGGTAATCTTACGAGATGGCCCCGACCTGAGAGAAGAGCTACTGATATGTTAGAAATAGCAGTCACGCTTCATCGACAAGATTCTGGATTTGGCTTTCGAATTGTTGGTGGAACAGAAGAAGGTTCACAGGTAGGATCTTACAAAAAACAACCCTTAGGAAAATAATTCACTTATTTTATTGATTGTAGGTATCCATCGGGCATATTGTACCAGGTGGTGCTGCAGACCTTGATGGAAGACTTTTTAGTGGTGATGAAATAGTTGCAGTAGACAATAATTCAGTGCTCAATTCTTCACATCATCAAGTCGTAGGTCTAATGGGAACTGCTGCTCAAAACGGAAAAGTTACACTCACAATTCGCAGGCGAATTTATCAACAAGGTTTGCAATTATTTTTCTCCTTCTTATCTTATCTATTCAAACTAACCGCACAATAGATCGTCAAGCTTTTGATTAAATACTGTCTTTTTGTCATGAAGGAAATTGTATTATTTAAAAATAACGATAATTTATCAAAAAGAAGTTGCTACTAGATGGGGGGAGACTGAGCAGTATAATATTGATAAACTAAAGGTAGATTACCACATCTATCGTGCGTGAACACGCATACGTATATATATAATATAGTATTATTAATAACTCCAGCCAGCAAGTCTCCTTCTTCTCCTCCTGATATCTCTATGTTTAAACGCACGATAGATGTGGTAATCCACTTGTAGACGTTAACAGCAAAATATTTGTGAAAATATTAAAATTTAATGAATTATCAAATTTATTCTATGATTCCTTTTAATAGATGGTAACGGACGTGCTACGGAGACGTATCCGTATGACGTTGCTGTAGATCGACGTGAAAATGAAGGCTTTGGTTTCGTTATAATTTCCTCGGTTTCTCGTTCTGGTTCGACTATAGGTCGAATTATTCCTGGAAGTCCAGCCGAAAGGTGTGGGAGGTTACATATTGGAGATCGTATTCTTGCAGTTAATCACGTTGATATAAATTACATGCATCATGGGGAAATTGTCAATCTAATAAAAGACTCTGGATACAGTGTTGTTTTAACCGTTGGACCTCCCATAGGTATGAAGTGAACAAAATTGGAATTGTTGTTGTATAATATTGTTTAATTAATGCTTGTTTCAATTTTTGTTGTTGCAGATGAAACATCCAGTACGACTTCTGCATCACATAGAGTAAGTTTAAATGATATTAATTTAGTTCATTCTCCCTATTATTCAATGTTAAAAACTATAAAAATAATTTTCCCTTAGTTTACCATTTTTTGCATGAATAAATATACATTTTTTATTTACTTTTTTTTTTTTCTTAATTCATGTATTAATTATTTTTTTCGAACCTATTTTTTAAATATGTATGTACATTTAGAGATTATTATTTTATATATTTATTTATTTTAACCTCATTAAGAGTTCGACGAGTTCCATGGTGACGGCACAGGCTACCCCTACAGTATTGCCTCCGACGGATTCGACGGGCTCTACTGCATCCGTATCCTCTAATGTAGATCCAAGGTGTTTATCTTTTTTAGTTTCTTTTATTTCTTTTCTGAGTTAATACGTGCATGCTTTTATAAATCCTATTCTCGAACGTTCTTGTGAGTAAATCAAATTACTCTTAATAACCAACATTGAACCTATGGATATAAATTAGATTGGCACTTCAAATGACTTATTAAATTATAATCTAGCATTTGTAGAAATTTACACAATATTTATTTGTTCAGATCTGTTATTGCGGGGTATACGTACAATCCGTACCAGCAACAGCAGCAACAACCCCCGCCACCGCCGCCACCACAACAACAGCAGCAGCAACCTCCTTATTCCCCTCCACAACAGTCTTCCCAAATGGAACTCTATGATAACTCTTATCAAACGCAATCTCAGAATGAGCTTGTCTACTCCTATCAGGTTTGTTTATCTTACTAATCCAGCCGTACAAACCCATTTGCTAATACGTTAATGGACTTATTCATTTTATAGGACCAACAAGACCAGGAGTTGAATCGGCTCGAGTTAGACGATCAATATTACGCTGTGGAATTAAGAAGAGGATCTCGAGGCTTTGGTTTCTCTATTCGAGGTGGGAGAGAGTTTCAATGTATGCCCTTATTTGTACTACGTATAGCCATGGATGGGCCAGCAGCATCAGATGGTCGACTTCGTGTTGGCGACCAAATCATCGAGATAAACGGGAATAATACAAAAAATATGACTCATTCTGAAGCCATAGAATTAATCAAAAGCGGTGGAGGTGTTGTGAGGCTTCTCGTCCGACGAGGAAAGATGCCTCCAGCTGCCTTAATGGGTATGTAAAATTTTCTTCTTTTCTATTATTTGTTTTCTATGTGGATCTATTCTTTTTAGAACAACTCTCGCCCATGGCTCCTACTCCAGTGCCATCCATTATGTCCTCCCAACAGTCTAATGCTCTCAATCGTCCCATGAGCGCCATGTCTCAACCCACCACAAATCTTGGACATTATTCTCTGCAGCAGCAACAACAACTGCCAACAACTCATCCAAACGGAAATCTCCACAACTATGATAACTACAACTATTTACCCAACGGGCACTTATTGAACGGTCCTGTTAGTCAGAGCTCTCCAAGAGATCAGTTGTATGGATGGCAACAACAGCAACAGCAACAAATCAGTAGTCTTCATCAGCAACACCAATCTTAATAAGTTTAAGGGAAACATTAATTCAGACATGGACAAATCTATGAGATTTGTTTCAAAATATAGTTCACGACGCTTGTATAGGTTGTGTGTGGTTTTTACATTAAGATGATGACGCTGAATTCAAAAATGAATAGAAGAGGAGTAGGAAGCTCCGTCTCAGCGTTGTTGTTGTTGTTGGACATTATTATAGTTTGGGGGAAGTCCAAGTACAAAAGAATGAACTTTTTTTTTAAAGAGAGAAAAAAAAGAATATATATACTTATATATTATAACTATTATCATTCTCACGACATAGAAGTTTATATGAAAATCTCGTTTTTAATTCATGTTGTTGTAAATAACACTATTATGCCTTATTTTTACCAATATATATCTTATTATTTATATATACATATATATTTGTAAACGCATTTAGGGGTTGTGATATATATATATATATTATTTGCTATTGTTTCTATACACATTCACACATTTAATTACACATAATGAAAAAAAAGTGGCACATAATTTATTTTTTATTCAATTTTGTTACTTTTGTGGTACAGATGCAATATTTACTCTTTTTTTTATTGCTTACATTTTTAGTAAGCCTATTATTATAATACATAATGTCCCTCCCTATTTCCCTATCCCTCTCTCTTCCATTACTCGGATTTTGGATTTTTTTTTAAAGAAAAGAAATATTATATATATTATTTTATTATAATTATGATGAAGATGTTTAGTCCCCTAAAATGGTATTACCGGCGATAAATGATCTATAATGTGTTATATGAATATTCTTTTCTATATTATTATTATATTGCTTATTCAAAATATAACTATTTTTATTCTTTGGATAATTAATAATATCTCCTCTCAATCCGTAAATATACTACAGTATAAAAACACCTACATATCCAAATATTTTCTATTAAGTCTTTTTTCATGCAACATATCTGAGAGCCACAAAGTTTTAATAACTACAAATATGAAGACTTATGGTACAAAATCATGTGCCCAAATTCCGCTTTTAGGATTTGCAATTGTAGTAAAATCAAGATTGTACTTAGTACATTTTAATCCTCGAGTAGTCTAATAACAGATTCATAATTTAGATTTATGAATTTACAGACATAGGTTATCACATGTAATATTATCCTACATGGAGTAAGAAACAATTAAGATATTCTTTATTTCTAATCAAATGTTATGTTAAAAACTTAAGTATAATTATATTATATTGACTTAAATTAAATCAGAAAGATTTTTTATTTATTTAATTTTATGAAAATATTCATAAATGATAGTCAACTACAGACAAATTCGTATTAATTGATTATAAAACAGTAACTTAATCCCTCGATCAACGGAATTATACTTTATAGGCGTAAAACCAACCCATAGTATGACAACCCCGTGACCGGGGCAGGCTGTCACATTAGATTATAGCTTAACCCTTTAAGCCATGAATTTTTTTAACGATTGAAACATGAATATTAGGGTGTGTATATTTAATATATTTTCATATGTATAAAAGTAAAAGTTGTCCGTTGTTACTCCAGATAGGACTAAAAAGTTCCGCCGATAAAAACTGTTGTATTTGTCTTAATCTCTACTTATAATCTGTTATAATGACACAAATTGTTATTTTAATTTTGACTAATTACCAATCACTTCATTATGAGCCATTTAAAACTACATAGCTATCCGGAATTTTGTCTAACAAAAAAATGAAAACGGATCTCAAGGATAACTAAAACCAAAGTTGTGTTTTTTTACTGAAAAGTGGTGCACTTTTCTGATGTAACACTAACTTAAAACTTAAACAGAACCTTAGCTACCAGTCTCGTTCTGTATCTCAGCTCTACTTCTTTATTTATTATAGTTTGACAAATTAGTCACATACGGGCGTAAAGGGTTTAAATTAACGTTCTATGATTAAATGCATTCAAATTTAAGAACATGTGGAAAATACTTGAAGGTTGAGCAATATATGAGTAATATAAAAATATTAACTTATGTCAAATATAGCGATACATTTATAGCCGCAAAATGTTATAGATATTCTGAGTCTTTGTAGGCAACGCTACATACCTCATACACTTTAAAGATAGTCTTTAGGGGTTTTTCAACGAGACCAAAAATGGTTATATTTTTAAATATGATTCCACATGGTGTCATTGGTCGTTAATATATACATATAATTATATAAAAACTGGTTTTTTTTTATAAACCATATTATCATATCTACTTATTCTTAATTTCTCTATATAGTTACAAAAAACTTAAAAATAAATTTAATAGCCTTTAATAAATATATCTTAGATTTAGAACATTTCATCCTAAGTATCACTTAGGCATTTTCTATATCTACTTTTCTCGCTTTATATGTATTGGCGAATTTCCTATTTGATCATTTTCTAATGATATATATATTTTTTTTCTCTTAGCCATAGATTCAATACTATTCCTCCTGGGTCGACCCTTATTACTTACATTTAAGGAATTTTTATTTTAAATTCTGCTAACAATTTTCGATTCTTAGGTGGCATGTTGAAAAGCTTGTAACGCTTACGATATAAAAGCCATGTATTCACTTTACCAATATCCATCATATGCCAAAACATTTTTATCTACAATTGTGGTGTTTTAACTTCAGTTCTATATAATTTGATCAACATGTATGCTTTATCCGCATTAATAATATTCTTGTTGTACATTGATACCATTTTCGGACGGTCAATACTTTTTATTTCCTTAGTAGCACCAACGATCTATTTTTCAATAGGATTGACAACAACAAAATGTAAACCCAGTTGAACCATACTATTGTCCAACCATCTCAGAATAGCTAATCCTGAATTAATATCAGTTCTGTAGTTGTAGTTGATCCTCTTTATTGCTTCTTGAATGGTATAAGTGATTTCAGAAGACACACTTTTTAGCAATTTGCTCTTAAAGTGTCAATTGCTTGTATGCCATCTGATTTTATAAATAACAATAACTCAAGAGTTGTCAAAATACTAATTTTGTGGTCATTTTTGGGAAATTGTTATATAACCGAGCAACAGATTGAGAACACAGATAAATATAATTATAATCAAAAAGTATGTGCTGATTATTTTCCCTAATATATTTTTAAATAATCTTACATGAAACCAAATTTTTCAGTAAGTACCATATTCTTAAATCTTAACTTGTTAGTTTTTTTATGTGTGTGTGGGGGGGGGGTTATTCAGTCTTATCTTAGTTTTTGAAGGAATTATTTGCTTACATATATATATTGAATGAAGTGTTTCGACTTCTAAACATTGGGATCTTATAGCCTCGATAACAGGTGATATGTTGAAGGACTTTCCACTTTCATCAGTGAAGGAGGAATTATCAACAAAATGCAGAAATTGACATATTATTATGCATATAACTATTACTGGCCAATTATCCCATTTGGAGTAGTATTAACTTAATTCATTTTAAACATGTAAATAATATTGCAATCATGTCAAAAAGATAATTAAACCTTAAAGTGAAACATATCAAGGTTTCATCTTTAAAAAAAAATCTTATTAAATAAGAATATTGAGTAAAATAGATTTCAAATAAGTACTCTTCGTCTATTACGATTTCCTTCATGTGGCATTTCCAAATACGATGTTATAGTTTGCACAAACACAACTAAAATGATGCCATATGAGTGGCCTATAAAGGGTTAAATATAATTTTAAAATCAACACAATGTGTTTTATTATAATTCCTATAAAATATATATGCACCCATTAATTATTAGGAATAAATATAAATTTCTTTTTTCTATAGGAACATGATAAAATTTAGTAAAGACTCAAGAATTTCATAACCAGAATCCTATTTTAGTGATATATTTAATTGTTTTAGTTTAGCTGACGATGCAACTCAAAAACTATGGGACTTATAAAAACCAGTATTAATATCAGTCCCATCTACTTAACGTAGATGTGGATCTTTTTTTCCAAGATTTACAAATGTTGAAAATTAAATTATATATAGGATGTTCTCTCTATATAGGCTTTTACATAGGTTATTCTTTTTCAAACCTCTTTATTCTCAAATATTATCTAATGAGATTACTGGAATAATACTTTTTAAAGGATAGTAAATGAATGACTAATTCCGGTAGTAGGTCAAAACATCGACTGACAGAACGTCAAATGGACAAAAACGTCGACTGGATAATATTACATTTCCAAATATGGAAAACTGTCTCTACGACATTTCACTCCAGACATTTCCAGCCCGAGATATTTACCCCACCACCCCTACCTAAACTAACAGTAAGGTTCCCTCACAAACCCCTATTTATACCTCAAAATTTGGGGTTATTTCGGGTACCGGTGGGCCTCAAATTGGGATGAACCCCGAAACAGTCTCAAATTTGGGGGCTCTTTTGGGGTGTAAATTTAAATAGTGGCGGTGGGTTTCATTCCATTTTGGGGACAAGCCGTCTCTGAAAACAGCTCAAGCATTTGGGGGGTACATATGGGTTGTGAAGGGCACCTAGTTGTTATCCCATTTTGGGACACGGCGGTGACTGAAAACACCCCCAAATAAGGGGGATGGGGCCCCTTACTGGTAGTTTATATAGAAATGGTGCTGTTGGGCTATGTTTCATGCGGGAAATGTCTGAATGGGATATATTGGAACACCATTTGGAGTAGCCCTTTATTTTATATTCTACGGTCCACCTTCTGTCAGTCGACGTTTTGTCCATGCTCCACTAATTCATCACCTTCAGGAAATATTCCTTAACTCAGGCTAGCTTAAGTAGTAGCCGCACAAGATAGGCTCAGGATAGCAAGGTTATGTCTTTATAAAAATCAATTTTAATGAGATGGTGAATGGGTCACTTACAGATTTTAAATAATTTAATAGGATATCTGCATTTTCTGCATCCCAAACTTGGTTGTATCTTGGCATAGGAGGATTTAAATTAAAAGATCCTCTCACAAAATTGTTACGTCTTTGGCCTTAACTGCTACGCTTCAGAACCTTCCACCGTTTTCATGGGGGAAAATGAAGTGCTCACAAAGAGAATCTGCTTAGGACAGCCCAGTACAAGAGAGAGGTGATAATAAGAAGCAAGAAGAACAGGCAAACAGGATGATACATCTCTTCTCTAGGTAGTTTAAGGAGACTGATGTAGGACAGTGCGTCAATGTTCAAGTTCCAAGTATTGACTCTTCAAAAACAGATCCCTACTACGTCTTGGCTGTTGTGATCCATGTCGCAGTAAATGAATATAATAGATTAGGGGAAAAAAATGATGTTTTAAAACAGCTCAATGTAAGAAAGTAGTTTGAGTCATTTCTCAGTGTTGAGGAAGTTCTCAGAGAGATTACGACTGACTGCATCAATTGTGCCTGATGGAAATGAACAAGGCTTTAAGTGGTGCAATTGCACAGACTCCAAACAAATTAGTTCATCTGCAAAAAAAAAGGAACACCTTTTTAATAGCACAACATACAGCAGAAATAGTTTATTTGGTGAATGTGTTTATGTTTAGGATATATTAGTAAAAATATTAAGGTAAGAAATTAGGTATGTCCTAAGAGATGATTTTTTGAAATTATTACATTTGATGTTGAAAAGTAGATTTAAATTTCTTTTTTGTTTATTTTGAAGAAACTTATCAAATTGATATGAAATATACAACCGTGTAGTTCGAATATTATCAAATAGATCAACAATTCTATATACCCACATTTTATCACGTTCATTCAAATTGCTCACCTTTTTCGCTTATATTTTAGTATTAATAAAAACTACTAAACCCTCCGGTTACAGAGGAGCCGCATGACGGTCATAAACCACTACCAAAGTTACACATACCTATACAGAGCCCATTAAGTATAATATCAAAAAAAGTTCAATACCTTGAGATGTTGTGAATAACGAAGGTTCCTAACTCTTAATGAAGCGGTGGCGGTGGCTAATGACCTACCTTTTCGACCAGCAGTTCACTTCCACAACCCATGGGCTGGGGGTGTATTATAGGATAATAAAAGTGGTCTTTGATGCTCAGGGAAACTTATATATTGTATAATATTAAGTAATCGAGTAATAGCTTAAAAAGTTATTTAATCAACGTGAAAGGGAAAGTTTTTGGGGCATTTTTATTTTTAAGTTTCGCATAAAAGTTCCTCGATTGCAAGGGATTTCATTTACAAAAAAAAAAAAAAATGAAAATAGGCATTACATACTATGCAATAGGATTAAGTTGAAAATCAAACTTGGAATATATAAAGATTTTCGGTAGGCGGTTAAAGCTTATGTCTTTACTTATGTTTGTCCTATTTTGACATCCAAATACTTGGCAATAATTCACCATTTTGCTAGATCTTAAGTATATTTCCACTACCAAAATAATCTTGTAGTTTTGATTTACCGATTTATTATGACATTAACAAGTATATTTTCAAAATCCATGGCCTAGTCCCTAATATTCCATTCTGTCGATTTGCATTGTTTTGTTTGCTTTTTTTCTCAAAGTGATCAAATTGTAAATTTCAGGAATTGTTGAAATGGGGTAGGTGATCACTTTTTCTTATTCTTTTTCGTAGAGTCTACCCATACCTCAAAATCTAAGTTCTACAATGATAAATTGTTATCTTTGCAAGCTTTTAAATTTTCCAATTTGTAAGAAATACTTTGAACTGTCCATGACTTAAATTTCAGATCAAAGCGACAGTTTTAGAGAGTCACTTCAAACGTGTTTTTGAGCCTCGTACTGAAAACTAAAAAAAGGGCTCCCAACAAAAATCTCATTTTTACTATAATCAAAATTGTTAGACTAAAGTACTTCAAAAATACCATCAGTAGTACAGGACTATGATAAGGATGGGAATTTTGTAGAGCTTGAAAAGAAAGAAGGAGCGAGACATATATTCTGAGTCCGAAAAGTCCATAGATAAAATAAAGCTATCCACCGGTAGGCTAAATAAATAAAGCGAAAACTATCGTGGTAATCCTAAAAAATTGAAGATTGTTTTGGACAAGAGCAGTTTAGCTGCCATGACCTTTTTATAATATTAGCAGTAAGGAGCTCTGAGATGTTTCGAAAGGAAGTAAACACAAATCGTACTCTGTATATAGAAGAAAAACATAGACATGAATCAGGGGTGTCCGAAGTGTGGAGGGGGCTGTATTCCCCTCTCCTCAATCGAGAAATTAAAAAAAACAAAAAGATTAATATAAAAAAAAATTACACCCTCCCCCATCCCAAATCAATGAAAGGATTTCTTTTCCAAAAAAGGTTATTAGAATGATGAGAAAAAAATTGTGAGGAGTTTTTTTCTAAAGACAAAAAGATTATAATCGAGGGAAAATTTTGGCGGAGGAGTTATTTTCTACAAAAAAAAGTGTATATAATCCGACGAATTCGCATGGGAATAACTTCGCAGGCGATCCTAAATTATATTCTTAGTCCAAAAAGAACTATTTTTCATAATACCTTGTGAACCAATGTTGTATTGCCTAGAAAAGTCGCAATATATATCCATGATCTTACTCAGTTTTTATCAAGGTTGACAGTCGACTTACTAAATGTTCAAGTTTGAGGAAAAGGATGAATTCCTGGATAATTTGTGTCCTTAAATGGTAATCATATTAGCTTCTAATTACAAAATTGTTATTGATTAGAATTGGTATCAATATTATGTAAGATGTCAAAGAACAATACCATCGTCATCATCAAGAAAAAATAAAGACCAAACTGCTGAAATGTATAATTGTGATTGATATTATCGAAGTTTGATTAAAAATTAAATAAAAATGATTTGCAATTTAAATACTTATGTTAATTTTATAGGTTATAATTTTCCTTAATGTAGGATAAAATAAAATAAAATATCTTCATTTGTATAAATATAATCTGTAAGCGTATTTATTCTAAGACTAATTGTACCAATAGTTTCACTAATAATAATTTTTCTTATGAAGAATTTTAATTTGTTTTAATTAAAATATTACGTATTTGAAAAGAACAAATATCAGAACTTATATTTCATTTTTTAATATTAAATTTCATTATATAATTGAATTATAAAAATATTAATTTTAATTCCTTTTTCGTCGATAATGAAAGAGAATAAGTCTATATTTTTGGCAAGGTTTCCAGTTTTTTGTCATGTGGCTTTTGTGGCGATGAGGGATTCAAGCCTTTGGAAAATAAGAATTTCAAAACCATAAGAAAAGCTGTATTCACTATCATAATTTAAAGCTTTATTCAAAGGATACAACGGAATCATGATGCTTTTAATTTTATATCGGATATGAACAATCAGAGGCGTCCCTATGACCTCCCCCAATTAAGGAATTTTTGTTTTTTACTAGAATTTTTTTTTTGGTTCTTGAAAAACAAATATAACAAAATATGGTTTAAATTTTTTTTTTTTAGGATTTCTTTCCTAAAAAAAAGTTCATTCAATCAAGCTACGCTGCGGAGGAAATTTTTTAATTTTTTCAAGAACTTTTCAAAAACCAAACCCCCAAATAAAAATATAATCATGCGGACGCCCCTGATAATATAAATGTCTCCTGCAATGTCCTACTTCATATTGATATTCATCCAAATTTTGTAAAATTCATGGAACTTTATACTAGCAAACATTCTTTATCGCTACACCATCAAAAAGTCAAAGGAGTCCCAAATAAAGTAGTGTCTCATATATGTAGATAACGGGATAAGAGTTACTTCGATATATTAACTAATAAGAGTTAATATATGTATATACATACTAATATGAGCCTCTCCGTTCCACGGAAGCATGGGGGATGATAATAAAAGTGTGATGTGATGTCAAATAACTAACCTACTCCTAACTTCCCTGAAGTGAAGATCGCTTAATACATACACCAACTTTGTACAACTTTATTATGACTTTACCTCCAAATAAATTAGTATCCTGCGTAATATTCAATGCTTCAATAGAATGTTTATGAGCCATAGGTACTTAAAAATATTAGTTCTATGTACAATGTCACTATTTGGCTTTATAGGACAGATTAAATTATCATAGGTATTCATTTGAATTGCAGCAATAAGTGTGCTTTTGAATTGCAGCAATCCAAGACGAATTAACTGGCTAATGGTACTATTAACCCCCTTCCCTTATAATCTTTAATAGGAGAGTGTAGAACAAAAAATGTCGCTACGCAGAAAAAACGGAGGAGGAGGAAGATTCAAAAGTTAATTTTTGTATATATATTAGTATACATGTACGACTGATGTTCTTTTACTTGTGATTCTATATTGTAAATATAATCAAAGAAAAGAGTAAAGATGCATTATATTCAATATTCAGAGCAATATTCGAGTTCACCTTTCCAGTGTCAGTTAAAGTCTGAGTCATCATGCTCCGGGTCCATGGTAAAATAAGAAAGTCTGGATCTACTTGTAGCTTCGTCTAAGGTAAGACAAATATCTTTTCACAATCTTTGGCAACACTATCTTAATTTGGGACTCAATTCACTTTGTGATAGCGTAGCAATAATTAAAAAGAATCACGACAGCTTTAGAAAATATTTAACATATAGGATTTTTAGTGTAAGTCCTTATTCAGGCGCATCCGCAGGGGGAGGGCTGGAGGGACTGTAGCCCCCCCCCCCAAATTATGGAATTTTTTATTCTTATTAGAAAATTTAATATTTGAAATTTAATTAAATTTTTCAAACTTTCTTCCGAAAAATTTAATTGTCTGTGAATAGCTGATTTTTTTCCCAAAAATTTCAGTTTTTTTCTGAATAGCTCTGGATTTTTGAATTTTTATTTTCAAAAATTTAATTTTTTGAGAATAGCTATGAATTTCTGAAATTTTTCTCCTGTAAATTTTATAATTTTTTTTCCTAAACATTTTATATTGGAAATTTAATTTTTGGAATTTTTTTCCAAAAAGTTTCATTTTTTGTGAACAGATTTGGATTTTTGAATTTTTTTTCCAAAAAAAAATCCTTTTTATGAGAAAAGCCTTGGATTTTTGAAATTTTTTTACAAAAATTTAATTTTTTGTGAATAGCACTGGATTTTTGATTTTTTTTTCAAAAAAATTCTAACCACCCCCCCCAAAAAAAAAAAAAACATATATATATATTTATAATCCTGCGGACGCCCTTGTTATTAGAATCTGAGCTGAAATGAAGATTGAAATCGTTATATTTCCATTCCTGGGTCCTGCTGTATGTATCATAGCTATATTCGGAGTGGAATTTGTGTTTATTTTGTTAAACTCAAGGCTACTCTCAGCTAATCTAACGAAACGTCATGACAGCTAAGCTGCTCTCCCCCCCAAAACATTCTTCAAATTGCCGGGGTTAGAATCCCATTTTTTGGTTTATTTATAACAATAGTTATCGAATTATTTGAATCTATAACTATAGCTATGGCTAAGCGCCTATAAAATATTACAGCTCCGAGTAATCTACGATTGTTTTAATTGACTACCAGTACGGCACCTTTTATCTAAGGATGTAGACTAAACAAACGCCTTTCAGTTACATTAAAAGTACAGAAAGAACGTACATTGTAACTGACACCAAAGTACTTTTGTACTGTGTAAATAAACTTGTATTATCTTGAAAGATCCAAACCATCTTCGGGTGTTCCTATTTTTACAGATTTCATAATGAATATTGAAATTTTTCAAATCCTCTAAATATTATAGTATTGCTTAAAGTGTATTCTCAGAAAAGTTGGTATTAATCGACTTCTGAATATAGTAATTAGGCATCTCTATTATTTGTCTTGACTTCGTTTACAATAACTAATTGAAGGAGATTGTAACATAGGAGGGACTTTGTTTGAAGACTATCAGGCACGTCGCGGGGGATGGGTTGATGGGGCTAGAATTTTGCCTTTTTACTAGAAAATTTAATATTTGAATTTTTTTGACAAAAATTAAAATATATTGAGAATGCCCATAGCGTTTCGAATTTTTTTCCAATAATTTAATTTTTTGTGAATGGTAGTGAATATTAGTTAAAAAAAATTTAATATTTTTAATTAAAAAAAAAAATTCACTTTTTTTAAATTAAATTTTTGGAATTTTTTTCAAAAAAGTTCTATAACTATAAGTCTTTGTTGGACTCAGAGTAGAATTGAGGATCAACATAGGAATAATTCCTACCTATGTCAGGATTATATTGTAAGTGTGTTCATAAAAATGGAGAGTGACAACGAGGATTATTATAAGCATAGATGAAAATAATACATAGTGGTCGTTTAAAATCTTTGAATTTTAAACATTAACAAGATGTATTTTATTAATTAACAATAGAATTTTAACAGAATTAATACTATAAATAGACGCGTGTCTGAGCTCTCGTAATCATTAATATAACCGCACTTAGCGGCAGTTATAGCTTCCAGGCGGCGGAAGGCCTGTGGATGTAGTCATGGCGTACCAGTGCTGGCTGACAATGGCTTTGAGGGCCTCGGTGTTTGGATGACGTTAGGTCTTCCCCTCAACAAATACTCAAAAGTTGTTGTTCAGAGTATTGGCATAAGGGCTGTAGGGAGACCGAAAGCTTCAAAAAAGTGTTAAAAAGAACTCAAAAGGCTCATTCAAAAGAGTTTTTTTAACGGAAAAGATGGGTTTCTTTCATAGCTGGTGTCAAAAGTGGCCTCTCCATCATCACAAGGCTCTTTCCACTCACTTTTTATATAGCTTTCTAGACAGTCCAGTGTGAATCCCCAAGATCTCTTACATGGGTCCTCATGGACTGTTTTCCTTAACTCCTCCGGATCCAGTTTGGTCTTTTTGACAGAGAACTTCTTCCTCTCCAACGTTTCGGACTTGCTGACAGCGTAAAAAGTGTTCCTTTGAGACGCCCAAAATTATGCCCAATTTAAGTCAAACTACTTAATATTGGGGAAATTATTTTTTTTTACGAAGCAACAGAAACTCGATTTTTGAGCAAAATAACCATATTTCGGAACGCGTGATATTGCACAATCATATGACCAGCAGCTATTTGGTATTGACTAAATCAAGGTCCAATTTGTCACAAAATAACTACGGGATCTCAAAAGCACAGATATTTGACTAGTTGTAGAAGAATTTGTGTTTACCTAAGGCTTAGTTTTTTTCTCTGCACTAATACTTATTTAAATGTATAAGGTTTTCTTCTTTAGAGCAGTAATTCATTTGCTCCCACAAAAATTATATTACATACAGCTCATATTGACAAAAGTATTAAATCAGTACTACCATATGTCTCGCTCCAGCCTTCTCATTGTGCTATCCAAAATGCCCATCCACAGTTATAGACATAAAATTCTGGGAGCCATCAATGTCCCTAGCGGATAAATAAGTATTCTCGTAGCCAACTAAATTTGGTCCATAAAGTCATCGCCACAGCTCTTGATTTATAGATTTTGCTAAAGAAAAAACTAATAATAGTATTTTTACAAATAAATGTCCGTAACAAATTTTATTATAGATTTTTTTTAGTAGATTAAATAACAATGATTTCACAACATATATACATTTAAATAAAAAATATAATATTCTTTTCAAGTCTTTCATACGTACATAATATATTATATTATTATAATAACATTTAAATGAAGTATTATTTTAAACTATAAACATAGAAATAAAGCATCCTTATAAAATCGTCTTATATCTTTGGCGTTTCTGTAAAATGATTTATGTAGTGGGTATATGATAAAGTTTTACAGATAATATTGAATTATGTTTCTCTATAATGAATTATAATGATAATCAATGGAATGATAGGAGAGGTGGAATGAGATCAGTAGAGTCTGGTAATAAATAACTAATGAAATTAGGTGATGGGACGAAGAGGAGTGAAGGGGCTGCTGCCCGTTATCCTCTGAAAAAGTTTCTTGCTCGTCGAAAGAGTAAATTTTTTGTTGTGGATGGCAAACGTCATCTTCTAAATAGTCGTAAATGGGATTGTATATCCTTGGAGTAGAGAATTCCAAACCATCCTACATAGTAATGATGAAATTATAGTAAACATTAGTATTATTGATTAGTAATATCATGAGTACAATGATCAACGAAAAACCTTAATCTCACTTGATAATTTTATAGATGATTTTTGCCATACATTTTTTTTTTAGAATTCAAACATTACATGTTTGAATTCTAAAACTGTGTGTTTTGCTATATTCTCGATTTTATTAGTTGATTGTGGTATATTTATGATAAAACAAAATTCCCCTTGTTATTCAGTGTTAATTAAGTGTCGTTCAGCCATCGATTACTTTATACATGGATTATACACTCTTTTTTTTTTTTTAACAATTGAAAGAGAGAATTTAATTGAAACAATCGTGCAATGAATGTCATAAGTAATTACAAGATTTTTTCTCATTTATGCATTCATTTTATATCATTGTAATAATAATTAATAAATAACTATTCAACTAAACAAAAATTAAATTAAAAAATGGCCTTATTAGGTCAAAACTATGAAAAAAAGAGTGCATCTTTCATGTATAGACTATTTTGAAGGGCTACTTAACTATTTTTCAGCAAAGGTCAAATTAAACAAGCTTTAATACATGCATAGGTCCTGAAATCAATCATCACCACCAATCAGGTTTTAACTTGGGCTGGGCCCTTTTATTATTTTATTATTTAAAGTTTGGTTTTTAAAAAACGACATATTTTTAGAAAATAACATGCAAGACCATTTTTTCTTCAAATTACCTTGAGAAGAAGCCAAAGCCTTCTGATGGGCTTTTTAAATAAATTATGTTCACATTTTTTAGGAAAAAATATTTTCTTACACTTTTAAAATAGTCTTTTTCTATTTTTTAAAAATTACTTCTTAGTGTATATATTTAAAATTTGTGCCCCCTAAAACCGCCCTGATCAGTGATTTCATGTTATTTAACTTGAAACTTGAACCCCTCCCCCCTAAATAAAGGAATTTTGTCTTTATCAGGCAAAACTTCCAGCTTTGTGCAAAAAAAAATTTAATGGCGAAACAGATCAAATATTTTTTTAAGCATTTTAAATTCAGAAAAAAAATAATTAAATAGGATAAATTTAATTAAGCGTCTCCAAAATAATATCCTACAGACGCCCTAGATGTCATCTTCGATGGTTTCGCCTTCCTATTATTCCTTGTTGTAACATGTACCGAGTGCGGCGAAAAAATCTTTACACTTTCAATCTAGAACTTTATTAAGATGCATTTTAGCAACCAGTTGTAATAGGGTATGTCAATAAAATTAAAATAACTAATATGATGTCTTGGCTACTCTAATAATCGATGTAGCCCCCCCCTTGGCAGCAATGATGGTTTCCAGGCGGCCACAGAAGGCCTTACACCCATTGCGAATGTAGTCCTCAGACATGGCATCCCAATATTGGTTGACGGTTTCCTTGAGGTTTTATATATTTGGGTGACGGACGATGCAGGCTCTGAACTCAACATGTACCCAAAAAAGTGAAGTCCAATGGGTTAGCACTAGGAGAGTCACATTTTCTTTGTCCAGAAAGGCAATTTGTCGTCTAATAACTTCTTGGACGTGTGTGGAGGCGCACCATCCTGCTGGAACACCACGTTCATGTCCGAGTAGTTGGTCAGGACCCACGATAATAGCTTCTCCTCCAAGGCTTGCACAAAGTCGGCCCGCTGTGAGCCTGTATCGGGTCGGGAACCAAATGAGGGGAATGGCCTTGCCATTTGAGGCCACAAAGCCAAAGGAAATGACAGATGTAGGGTGCTTTGTGGTAGTGAGAGTTTGGAGAGACTCTTCAACCTCTCCAAAGGACAAATACCAGACATTTTGGCAGTTTTGCAAAGGGTACACTGTCCATGTCTTCTTAGCACTGAAGATCACAGCTCGACTGGCCTTGACCTTCTTGAGGTAAATCAACAGAGCCTTGCAACGTTGGAGATGGGTCTGTTTCATGGCTGGTGTTATGTGGGGCATCTCCACCCTCACAAGGATCTTTCTCCCAGTCTTTTGATGGTCCTAAGGACGGTTCGGCCCAAAACGCCAAAGTCCTTGGCAAGCTCCCGCATTGACTTCAAAGGATTGGCTTGGGTAGCCTCTTTGACTTCTTTCAGATTCAATTTCATTTTTGTACCCGACCCAAGCATCTTATCCACCGTCTCCGACTTCATAACGGTATAGATGGTTGGCCTTGAGATCAATTTCTGTTGGATTCTTACAAGCCTCCAAAAGTGCACTCACTAAAATTCGTTGGTCACGTTCAGATGGCATTTTCCTGGATTCTAAGACACTTAGGAAAATCTATTTTTTTATGTTTTTCTTTTTGTTTATTTCATTTTTTGTTTTTTTAGTATTTGACCGAAAACACTTCACTGCATTCACAAAAACCTTGATTTATGTAGCAAAAACGAAGTATAAAGATTTTTTTCGCCGCACCCGGTATATAAAAAGAAAAATGATCTATATATCCAAGATATGTAAGGTTGTAGGAAAATTGAATTAAAGTTATTTATTATCTACATACCCCTAAAAAACTAAAAAAAAATATACTAAAATACCCTCGCTCTATTCTATATTTATTATTCAAATATACTATTTATTTTGGATCTGACATGCGAGATGCATAAATATATAACTTACCGCATACACATTCTGTCTTCCGTAGTCAAAGCACTCTGCTTTGTGTGAATGATGTAGTGAAGCATCTTGAAGTCGACTAGATACAATTGGATCATTCCTTCCTGATATCTTTAAATAGTCCCCAAAAGTCAGGTTTTGCATGTGGGCTGGATCCTTGATACGGAGACCCAGGTGTTTATTTTGAGGAGTAATGGGCCAGACTGTGACTCCAAGTGCATATAAAACATGCTTGAAAGAGAGTCTCGAGGCACAATGAGCCAACTTTGTGGCAGGGTAGTAGTGCAGAAAAATAAGGCACATCTCTTCTTTTCGCGAAAATCCTCCTCGTGTAAAATGCGTTAGAGAGCTGGAATTGTAGCTACATTCTGTAATCAAATGGTCATTCTGAAAGGAGAAACATAACAATACGTGTATTGTGTACATATATAAGTATAAAGGACTCTAGGCAAAGATTGGACACTCAAGGCAAGGAAGGTGGTGTTTAGTAGTTCTTAATTCTGATTGGCTTAAATTAGAAGCTGCTACATGTTCCTCTAGCTAGGAACGCAGCAAGTGTGTGTGGGGGGTGAGTGAAGGAGTGAGCCTCTCCACGAGGGAAAAGAGAAGGAAGGATAAGGTCAACTACGTTGTTAGGAACATAGTCTTCCTAATTTTTAGATTAAATTGTTTATTTTTCCCTTGACCGCACTTTTCCTAGAGTCCTTTGGATAAGTATATTAATATATCACGAAAAAGTCTTGGCTTAAAAAACTTACAGGTTTCACCTCCATGTCAATTCGCCTCATTGTTTGGTAATTTGGATTAAAAAAACGATCTTGAAAAGGAACAGGCATCTCTGCACCATTGCGTAAATGTCTGAGACGAACAGATCGTCCGAGATCATGTGTATGTGCGAGTCCTGCAAATACTTTGATACCATCCTCTGGCAGTAACTAAATGGTTAAAACACATTTTGAGTTTTAGGATAATACGTAATGCTAGTACATGTATAAAGGCCTTACTCTAGTGCACAAATCTGGACAATGTGCAACAGACACATATTTTTTCTCTCCTGGTGGAATGATGTGTAGACTTGAAACATCATGTCCAATGGTCATGAGACTTGAATCATATTTTCTTAACTTTGGTGTAAGAACGAGTTCAATTCCTGAACTATCTACAAGGTGTCTATAGTGTCCTGGATTGTCATAGTGTATCTCAAACATGTAGTAAGTGGAGCCCCCATAGTTTTGGCCCAAAGGATAGCCCACATCTTCTGGGAAATAAAAGGGTTCTCCACCTAAGCCCCATGCTGCTATGATGCCCTTACATTTTTTGAAATTATTTGGCATATTAGGTGTATTGCACTCATAGCCTGTATCTACATCGTATACTTCATCGGAATGACACTCATATATCATCATATGATGAACAAATCTCTCATTCCCTGGAGTAATGAAGGGATAATAACCAATCATATGATACTTTTCTCCATCAAAGTCTGGTAGTCGCATTACTGTACACCAATATAATGTGCTTTGAGCAGGTACAACCAAAGCTTTAGAGGAAAGAAGCCAATTATAAGTGTCCTCTTGTGGAGCTTTATTCCGAGATCCAGGGGATTCGTATAGATGTAGACTTCGAGACCCAAATCTATCTGCTTTTAAGATATCCAAGTCAATTTTGTCATCAATGAAATACGGAGGATCTTTGTGAGAGTAGGACCAGAGTACAGTGAATGTATCATTCTAAAAAAAGTAGGAGAAATAGACTTTTAATGGATGAGGCAAATGGTAGGACTAGAGATGAGAGACAAACATTTGCATTTTATATACATACATATGCATCTTTTCTTTCCATTCATTAAGGTTTTTATTCTATATATTTTTATGCACGTTATGCTTGAGTATTACATTTAAAAAATAAAGATTCTTTATAGCTATGCATACAAATACATTTATATTCTACATATGTTGTACCTGCACATATCGATAACTCAATTTTAGAGCAAATAAATGAGCCATAACAAAAAGATAAAATAAATTCTTATTCCATGATTTACCCACCGTTATAATAACATCATCCTCATCGCATGTATTAATTTTCCTTGAAAACCGAATGACTGTAGTGTCTTGATACTGATATCCAATAATGATCTCATAATTGGGCTCAGAGTCAACTCGAAAACGTGTTCCATTGGTTTCAAACTTTCGCTCATAGTCTGTCGTCCCATGTGCATCCTGCATATGAAACATATATCAATGAATAATGAAATTAAAACAGGAGCACGACATTAATAAAAAGCCTTACCACAAGCCTGGCAATTCCTGTCCTATCTTCAACCCACATATACACAACATCCGCTCCATCCAACTCTCCACGGAAGCTAAAAGCAAGGCTCAGCCATCCTGTAGAATGAACTTCAATCTGTAAAAACAAAAGTCGTCGTTATAATAGAGCGATTAAAAAAATAAATCCATGGGTATTCACAAAAAATTAAATTTTTGGGGAAAATAATTCAAATATTAAATTTTTGGGAAAAAAGTTCAAAAATTTATAGGCACTCACAGAAAATTCATTTTTTTTGGAAATAAATTTAAAAAATGCAATTTCAAATATTCCATTTTTTGAAAATAATTTCAAATATTCAATTTTTTGAAAATAATTTCCAAAATGAAATTTTAAATATTAAATTATAAAAAAAAAAATTCCAAATCTACAGGTATTCACAAAAAATTAATTTATTTGAGAACTAATGTAAAAAATTGTTTCCTATTCACAAAAAAATTCAATTTTTTGGAAAAAAAAATCAAAAGTTATATTAAATATTAATTTTTTTGTTCTTCCGTATAATTGGATCGAATAATGAAAAATTTTTATACTTAAAAGGAAAAATTCTTTAATTGGAGGGGCTACATCCCCTATAGCCACCTTCTGTGGTTGCCCTTGTTATACTAAATGTATGATGTTAAGTTATAATCAAATGATATTTCTCATTTTTTTGGACAATGTAAGAAATGACAAAAAACAAGAACAAAATAATTGAAGGATGCATGTCGTTAAATTGAGACATGCAAGACTAATTTGTTCTACTTATGTAAGTATGGATCAAGCAAGTATTCCTTACTGTCTTATACATCAAATTGTAAGTAAATTTATTTTTAAGACGCATCGAAGATGATTATGAATGTGTCTCAGTTTGAATAAACATACAAAATTAGATATTATAGGCATTTATTCTAATCAGTACTAGGAATATTACCCGACTATGAAAATTGTAAGACTTTTTTATTAGTATAACTTCAAAAATTTTGTTATTCAAGCTCAATTAAAGCATCAATTGAAAAAAAAAAATAATAATTCCATTCTTTTTTGCAACAAAACTAGACCCCCCAAAAAAAAAAAAATAATAATAATAATTAAATAATATGTATATATATCATTCTGTGCACGCCCCTGCAAAGTCACTTTTTAAAATGGCTTATGTATTAATTTATATTCTCTTTGTATTTCATTTGAATATTCGATGTAAAAAAATTTAAAACAGTAAATTTTTATAAATCATGCGTAATGAATACCTATTTAACACATTGATGACTCTTTAAATAACCACAAAAATAGCCAAAAGCAACACCGCTTATTTCCGCACTCTATCTACGTCTACATACATCCATTTAAGGAACCATAATTTAATCCAAAAGACCAATTACGGTAAATAATGCATTTACAATACGTAATGAAACGTCGAGCCGGGGCAAGCCACTTCCGCTAGAGCTTTTGTTTGAAAAAATAATATTTAACCTAAATCCAAATTGAAGCTTCGTCCATTATTTCATTCGAAAGTTTTGAATTATATTATGTAGTTGTAGACTTAGACAAAAGAGTTATCTTTTATCACCTATTTAGTAACATTTATTATTTATTCAACATGAAAATGTGTCATATCCCATTCATGTTCACTGATAAGGGAAAACATAATTTGAGTTTAATAAACTCAATCGGACAAAGATTTAATTGACTTCATAAAAATAAACGTATATTTCTGATTTAATGACATAATTGATGATACAAAAATAATTATAATTATTATCGCGTTTTTCATAAAAAGGACTCATGACGTCAAAATTTGATCATGAAGGCGGATACGGGTCATTTTGATTCAATAATTATTAATGTGATTAAAATAGCTTGTTGTGTAATCAAACAAATTGTTCCTTCTGCTACTAACTTACGGAAAAGGTTGTTGAAGTTGTTTAAAACACGCCTCTTTTTTTGTGTTATAATCTACATTGATTACACCCTACTACCTACCTAGGGGCCTATATAGACCAGCAACAGTTTATTGTCTCGGTACAGATAAATATGAATACGCATGTTACACTCCTTCCAAATGAATATACTTTTTATTGTTCTAATTTGGTGACAAATGCATTTCCTTACTGAGGTAGTGACTATCTACAATGTACATACATGCAAAGGATATAGAGGTAGGAGATTCAAAGAATGAAAAGGGATGGGTGAATCGTTTCCCTTTAGTAGGATGATCATAAAGATGTGATAAATGAACTACTCTCATGACTAATTTGAATGGTTTTTACGTTCATTACAACTACAACGTATGTAGGTATTGTATTCTAATCATTCTTTTTCGACGTGTATTTATTCAATCACCTTGAAGGGCTATAAATGCCAAGGGTGGAGGAAAAAATTAGAACAGGCATTGGTAATTAATCTGATTATTAACAGAGATGTAAATCCCGTGAATTTTTTAGCTGGTCTGTTTTTAGAATTGATAATCTCGGGAATTAATTATCTTTTCTTTAACTGTTGTTATTATTATTTATTTCCTGAGTAGTGAATTTCCTAAATGGATTCAATTATATTCTAAACTTGATAAAACATTCGTGTGCCCACATAAAAGACGGGGTCTTGAAGATTTGTTGCGTAATCATAATTGTAAGTCCTTGTTGGACTCGGAATAGAATTGGGGTTCGATATCGGAGTAATTTTTGACAATCGTTTCCCTCTACCCCTCCTCAGCTGATTGTTGCGGAGCTCCTCTAAAACATTCCTCAAATTGTAAGTGTTACCATGATGATATTCGTTTTTTTTTGGGTTTTTTTTTTAACACATCCATTATACACATGATGTTCATCACAAATTAATTACTAGTATCAACAAAGAAAACAATAAGTAACACATAAACTTATGATCAATCAGTCTAAGCCAAATGTATCTTGTTATTGTAACTACTATTATCTATTGTGGATGAAGGTCCAACAAATAAATTTGAGTAATTTTTGGCAGATGTGATTGTATGTAAGTATATTCCATTTGTCCTGTATTTTCTTACTTAAATGAATCTTTAACATCCTTAGCAGTCTCAAGGCAATCTTTACTTTACCATACAGTAATTTGAATTAAAATACGGAGTAAAGTGAAATAACAATTATAGTCTTGAAATTTTCATATTTTAATCAATTTTTGAATCACGTTTTAATTATTATAAGAAAATGAAATGAAAGATAATTAATTAAGTACACTTAGAATGTACAAATATTAACAAGAATTGAATATACATATAAATAAGCCTTGAGGAGAAGATTCAAAGATAAACATTCAACTACATGAACAAATAGTAACTGTTTAAATGTTTTTTTGTTTTTTTTAATACACAAGGGAATTCTAATTTTTTATTTGCAATATCAATGTCAATAAACTGTCAATTTTTACACATTAATATTGTTCTTCTCCTGAAGTAATAAAAGTTATTTTATGTCTCTGACACTTTTTCAATAAATTAATTATAGCTCATTCCACCTGAAGAGCAGTCAATCTATTTTATAATTAATCTAACTACCTAAAGGGTATTTAAATTTTGAATAGATGAGAAAGCCCATTCTTTATTTAGGAGTTTTATGCTTTGTTGTGAGGGACTAGGTATATATATGTTGTAGACTTGTAGTGAGGACTTTTTCACTACATGTAAGCATAGTAAAAACCTACATCCAAATGATCATAGGTATTACATTCATTTTTGTCGGAAAATAATAGAGGAACAAACTTCCTCTCTTAGTGTAACCACTATAATTATAAATAGTAGTAGCACTGTAATCAACAATAAATTCTCATAACCCCTTTTTAACCCTTTGTAATATTCCACAAATCTCTCTCACACATGCTTGGATCTTCCTACTTTGAGAAGGATTTATATGTATACAAACATGGATAAGTGCATACATGTTTACTTATCTCAAGTCAACAGAAGCTCAAAGTAAGGCCTATTTTTCCATTGGATGACAAATTCCTTTACCAAAAACCTCAAAAACATGAATCCAGTCGTTGATCCACGTACATTTTCTAGAATTCTTCAAATTAATTGCCCATGATTTAAAGGAGTAACTAGAATGGGCCCTCGGTAGACCACAAAACCTCCCCCTAAAATCAAATTTAGTACTTTATTTTAATTTGTTTCAAAGTTTAGGTCGATCTTGTATTTGTTACGTTTTGTGCTACTTTAAATAAAATTTAATGTCCTCTTACTGTGCCCATACATAATCTTCACACCTATGTTTGATCAAAATCGATCCATTATTTTGTTGTAATCCTGGTGACTAGTAAACAGAGAGAAAAATACAGCCTCCGTTGAACTTCGTTGGTGGAGATAACAAATGTGACAATAAAGGGAGAAAGGAAACATTGCCCCACCCAATTTTCGAAAAATAATAACGATGAAAAGTCATAATATCATGATTATTTAACCCCATTTATATTTATTTATAAAACTGGCAAGGTGGATTATTCAGATTTAGTCAACCTTTTGTAGTCTAGAGGCGGACATATTTACAAATGACCCTTTCTGTGAAAGTTGAGCCAATCTCCCACTACCCCCACTTATGAATGTGATCCAACACCCACCTGATGAGAGCTCTGATTAGTTCATATTGTTTGGATGAGGGAGCCACATGGCATAGATATGATTTAATCAATTTATTCACACTACAAATCCCTTTTCTTTGACAAAGCTTTCTGCCTCACTATGGTTGATTATCCATGAATTTACTCAAGGAAAAGACCAGGTATGAATAACAAATTGGCTCTATTGTGATGTTTCAGGTACCTACCTACATACATGATTATTCTTACTATGAACTTGCTCTTTTGTGAACGATATAAATGTGTGTATAAAATAATATAATATACACTTCATTTGCTCGTGGGAAATTAGGATTTTCTCAATAAGGTAGCTGTTCTTTTTTTATTTTACCTACTTCTTCAACATAAGTAGTTAATATGCCATGTGATGGATATGATGTATGTACGAACATTTACTTGGTTGAAGTGAATGATTTGATGATGAAATACATGGGGGTTACATAGATACCTATCGATGTACATTTGTTTAAGGATTTTGTTAATCTACATTTTTTCACTGTTTACCTATCTCCAGGATTTGTTTACTTATTTATTTAAACAATAAACTTTCTACTGTAAAAATAGTTCAACTCATTCTTGAAATACTATTTTCCTGTTAACATAAAGCCAACAAACTTGTTAGTTTCTAAATAAAAAAAAGGTGATACCTTCCATGTACATATATTCAACTTCGAACGCAATAATATTAGGAGGGCTAATCCTTCCTAAAGTTACGAAGAGTACATACATGTAACTCTTTTGTCAATAAATGCAAATAAGTATGTAGTTCGTCTATTTCATTGGTGCAGTTGTGAGAGAAGAAATAAGATTAACTACATTTATGCAAATTTTATCCTTCCCCTGTATTTTTTAAATCTAATCTGCGCTCCTGGTAGATCCCACTAGCATAAAAATGGTTCTTGTACCATTCGCCAAAAAAAAATTGCAGAAGGAAAATTTATCCACCGGACATTTTGTAGAAGTACTATTTAGGGTATTTGGCCGAATAAGTATATTTGATGTTCGATGGTGTTCTGAAAAGTTACCAACCTCAAGTGAAGATGGCAGCACTTGTAAATAAAACGACACTTCTTCCAGCAATTGGAGCCATCTCTGTCATCTGGGCGTCTGTAACATTGCTTGTAGAAGTGAGATGCGTTACAAGGAGACTATGTTGAAAAATAAAATAAAAAAACATTTTACACATCAAACTCACTCAAACCCCTTTTAAATAACAAATGGTCGTCTAAAAGGGCTGAAAAATTGGCGAGTAACTGTCAATAGATGCTAAAAAGATGTAAATAGCGTTTGTTTACGAGTGCTACCATCTTCAAATTGAGGTCGAAAACTTTTAAGACCAACCTCGTATTAATATATGCGATTGTATATTTTGATCTAATTTAAAATGATATTATGATAAATAGGTATTGTTCATATGCTATATACGTCATATAGGTAAATTAATTAGTGTTATTTTGTGGGAAAATATTTTTTTTATTAAGTATATTCATTAATGCTCATTAAATAAACACAACACAGTAGCATGTGTTTAGAATGCAGTGAGACTCTCATTCTAAAAAGGGAATTGGATTGAATGAATATAAAGAGTTTTAATATCCATATCATTTGATAAAGACCACTAAAGGCAATTATTAAAAAGGAGGTTAGTTATATATTCAAATGTATCATATTAGAAAAGTACATTAAGAAATTTGTTGAAGGAGCCTTCATGTTAATTGTTATGGTTCTCATAACTTGGCTCGAGATCCATATGGAATGATAATTAATTGAAAAGGAAAAGTGATTAACACTTCTTTTATTTGAATTACTGTCGTGCTTGTTTATTATATAACTTATTTAAAACCCTAAATCACATACTAATCTATTGTGTTTATATTGATAACACAGGGGAACACTTATTTTGTATAAATGAATTCAAGCCAAAAAAGGAATTCATATTTGTGCGCAGAATCCAAAACTGATTCATTTTTTCTCTAAGTTATCTGATTTATGAAATATCTGTGATTATAGTAATTCGGGACTATTATTGTTCAAAGTCATTTTTTACACTTAAAACGATCCTCAAATTAAAATCGGGATTAAGTAAGCTTATATTTAAGTGTTTTTTTTTTTATTCTGTACCTTATTTTGAACTCAATATACCTATTTCTATTTTTAGGCTGAAAAATGATGGAAAGCGACACTCTTCTTTAGATCCTTATAACTTATTCATAATAAATAGTGATGAAGAATATCATGGCTTATATTGTAGATAAATATTCAATGTATAATTTTTAAAAAGATGTATTTAAAAAAATATGCATCTCTGAGGATTTTTGTTCCACTTTGTATTTTTTAAGTGAGCCCACTTTGAAATATTAAAAATCTCTACTCATCGTGAATGGATCGCTTTATTGTTTCGATCCTGGTATCGGGTTCCCAAGGAAGGAGTCCATTCTACTCCTTTATGAGGTCTAGTAGTTTTCCTTGGATTAATTCTCCTCCCTTCGTCCCTCGAGGAATTAGGAATCCGAATTCGAACATCTCTTGATATGGATGATAAAGTTAGAAATATCTTACTTAGATTGCCTGGATCTTCCTTTTACAGGGCATGGCGTCATGAAATTGGCATTACTTCAAAATGGAACAAAAAATCTTGGAGATGGATATTTTTTATATATATTTTTTTTTAAATTATACATTGAATCTATAATATAAGTCATGATACTTCTCATCACTATGTATTTTGAACAAGTTATAAGTGTCTAAAGAGAAGTGTCGTTTTTTATCATTTTTTATCCAAAAATGGAAATATAGCAAGTTCAGAACAAGATACAGAATCAACATAAACACTTTTGCATAAGTTTTATTAATCCTACTTTTAATTTGGAGATTTTTTTAGGGTAAAAAATGACCCTGAACAATAATAGTTCCGAATTGCTAAAATCCCAGATATTTCAGTTGACTGAGAGAAAAATTGAGATCTTGTGTAATTAATAAAAAAATATTTTTCTACAAATTATATAACTCATTCATTTAGATAATGAAAAATTGAACAAAAACGTTTGGTAAAACTCCCTTTTTGGGTTAAACAAAAATATAGTATTTTTGTTTAACCCAAAAGAGTCGAGCATGTCCATTAACATAATACTTTTGAACGTTGGTTTATTCAACTTAAATTTACTCTTGTTAAACTATGAACAATTCCCTACTATTAGTATTAAATTATGAATACTTGGGAAGAATAGGCTGACTAATTGGGAGATACAATATGAACCTAAAACAGTGTTTATCAACTGTGGCTGTAGAAAGCTGATCAAAAATTTAAGTAATTATTTTCAATTATCATGTCTAATAGAATAATGAAGAACTATTTTACATTCGAAATAGAAATTAATAATTAAAAGCATGCCATTTAAATAAATCAAAATAAATTTTTTGATACCTATAAACGTAATTTTTTTTGGAAGTCAATGTCTCATAAGATAAAGTACATAATTATCATTTTCTTGGTTTGTTGAGTAAGAGTGACATGGATTAAAAACCCTTTTACTTAAAGAGTATAACAACATTTCGATATGGGATCCATCCATTTTGTAACACTTCAAACCGTTATCCAAATCGCAGAAATGGATTTTCATGAGGGATAAAAGAATTCATTATGAATTGAAAATGCTTTTGAATCGACATATGATGTATATTAAAATATATATATATATAAATGTACATACATTCATGTATAAATCATAGCTCATTAACTTATATTGTGCTCTCACCATATAATAATATGTATATACTATGTGCAAAGCATATTTAAAAAATATATAGTCGCAAATGTGTACATATAAAGGGAGTTTTTTTTTATAAACCGAACATCTACCATGTATGAAATTTGAGAAGAATCCTCCTTCTATGCTCTAAATCCCTTCTACTCTGATAAGAATCCCTGGTTGATTATACACTGCATGTAGATAACTACTTTCTATAAGGTATCGTATTCTAAATTAGTACATACTGAGCAATCAATGGAAATGTGAAAACTACATATTAAATACATTAGACTGTTTTAGAATTGCAGTCACTTTGGAATTTGAAATGGAGAACATCATTTTTTCGCTTAAATTTCAGGGCGAGTCCAAGTCCAACTTGAGCTTGGAGACCGAGTTTCAAATCTGGTAAGTCACTCACTTGGAAAGATATATATATATTGCAATTGGTCTATCAATTTTGATAAACGCTTCAACGAAAAGATGAAAAAACACTCTCATACTCTGCAAAGTGGTCTAATAATATTTGACTAATAGAGACCAAAGTAAAATAGTTTTGAGGATTTTCATATAAACTGAAGGTGAACATTATCATTGAAACTAAACATTGTCGTTTCGATTATGTATATTTCCAAACACTATGTAAGAAAAAATGAGGATTATTAAAATTCTAATTTTAATTCAAGCTTCATTTGATAGTTAAAAAAAAAAACTTCTATATCAAAAAGGCTCATAGAATTCAGTTGTAACAATATGAAAAAAATTATTAATGAGAAAATACTGTCCTACATTTAAAATTTCATTTTTTCTGAAAATCTACATATTATGTATGTAAGTAACAGTTATTATTGTAAAAAAGAATTCAAAAATCTCTAAGATATAATTATCTTAATTGTTGCAAATATCCACTAGTATTGCAACTTATTTCATTCAATTATGCATAAAATATATTTTTTTATTTTTGAATAGGTCGACTATATGCAGTTAGACATAAATACATATATAATCCACACATACATTCAATTAAATAAATTAGCAGGTCCACATTATTGAATTAATACTAATTTTGAATATTGATTATATTTTATTAAATGTAATTAAGTCAGCAGTGGGAGGGCTGGAGGGTCTGTAGCCCTCCCTCTCCCAAATATCCAACTTTCCAATAAATTGAATTCTTCCAAAAATTTCCAAAATAATTTTATTTTCCAAAAAATTAATTTTTTTGTGAACAACTGTGGATTTTTGTAATTTTTTTCCAAAAATTTAATATTGTAATTTATTTTCCAAAAATTAATATTGTAAATTTCATTTTTGAATTTTTTTTTTGTGAACAGCTGCAGATTTTTGCATTTTTTTTAAATTCTATTTTTAGTGATCAGCTGTGGATTTTTAAATTTTTCAAATATTTTTCCAAAAATTTAAATACTTCATTTATAATTTTTTCAAAAAAATTAAATATTAAAATGTAAATTTTGATTTTTTTGTTCAAAATTTAATTTTTGGATCTTTTTCAAAACATTTTAAAACCAAGCACCTAATATAATTCTGCAGACTCTCTAAAGAGTATGTAGATACCTACTAATAGATACATTTTGTAGTGTTATTCCATTAATACCTAATAAATGAGTCTCACTTATTCTTTTGACATATTTGTGACAGTGAATTTGAATGTGTTTTAGAGGAAAAAGATTTCTTAAAAAAAGAAATATTATTTTGGAGATGACAAGGGAGTATGTGGAAAAGGGGGGGGGGAAGAAAAATTTATTATATAGAATTAATGTACAAATTTAGGAAAGGAATACCTTTTGGATATTGTTCATTCTGTTATTAAGTCATATTATACTACTTTATAAGTAGATTTGATAAAAGATAATATTTTTCATGCAATTATTGGTCTTCGATGCTCTATGAATATGTAGGATATATTTAGAGATTTAAAAATTGCTGATGTTTAAAAAAAGTGCTAATTGGTAAGCTGCAAAATATTTGTTCTCTTATTAATTATAGCAGTAGCAATTAGGTGTCGAGTTAAAGACAAATTTTGCTTTAATAATATAGAAGATAGGTCCTCAAGAAATTCTCAGTGCTACTCTACGTTTTTTATGAGCACGTTCAGACGTAACTACTAGTATGGGCTCTGTTCTCAAGAATGAAAGAATAATAATAAGGGATTGAAAATAATAATAATAATAACAGGGTGGAATGAGTGGTGAGTAATTTAGTCTTAAGAGCGCTCACTAAAAAAACAAACGATATTCAATATTTCATTAATACGACTACATTATTATTTCTTAAATTAAAAAAATATTGATATGATTTAGATCAGAGATCCCTAGATACAGAGCATCCTGTATACACACTCGATACATAATTCGATGCACACTTCTGTAGTATTTCATTATACGACTAAATGGTTATTTCTTAGATTCAAATGTGTAAATGATATACATCATGGAGCACTATAAAAGTGCACCCAGTTACATACTTGTTGTACTATATGCATACATTCATACGGACAAACTTTGCTTTTATGAATATAGATTCTTTCCAATTTTGAAGTTTCAAATCCTGTTAAAGAGCTTAGAAAGTTTATGAATATTTGCAAGGAAAGGGACAAGTCCATATTCATAACTCCCCCTCCCCCTCTTTCACCGTGTTTAATACTTCAATCACGTCAAACTGAAAATTAAATTCATGTTCTAAACTCTAAGAATAAATGAAAATTTCTTATAAGAAAACGAGAAATAGTTTGTGCTACTTTTTATTTTTATTTGTTGTTTATAAATATTGAAATACTATCTTATAATCAATTATTTGTGTTTTACGTTTTGCAAAATACACAAAAAGTTCACATTTACCTCATTTTTTTAATTATACGTAGAAATTACTTAAATATGAAGATTTTGATTAATTCATAATATAACAGAATAGTCTTTGTTTACTTTAATAGTAAAATTAAAAAGAAACATTTATTTAAAATATTATACTCATTTTCAATTGGAATAGATACTTGAATCCCGAACAGCATTTCATTTTCAACACTACATCAAAATTGAATATTTCCAGTATTTACCTATACATTAGCTAAGTGTTTGATTGTACATATAAATAAATCAAACAATTTTGTGTTTAAAAAAAAAGATCATAACAAGTTATTTCGGAAGGTGCTATTTTTATACTCACCCGGATTCTAGTAAATTTTTACTTATCTAAATATATTCAATTAATAATGTTGATAAATTATAAGTATTTGTAAAAATTGCTAAAATTAATTATCATTGATTTGTAAATATACTTTAAAATGTCCCGTTCAAGCTTAATTTAAAAAACGTCATTATACACAAGGTTAATAGAAATACAAGGTTATACCATAACGATTTTCCGACTGATGTTTGACTTCCACCACACGCTTTTTAATAGTGACGTCAAAGAATACAATATATTGTTACTGTTAATAATATAATTTCTAGTATTATATGCTACTAATATAACGTTGTTATACTCTATGAGGTCAAAATTTGTCTGTCTTGCCAGGAGTCGGTGCAGTACATCAAATTGAAAATTCTGGCAAACCTGATTACATGATGGCATAACTAGTGATGAAAATCCAGTGTACAATGGGCGTGTTAGAAAAAATCAACCAAAAATCAACATGGTAACCCTGATAATTTGAATAATATCTTGAAGAGAAAGAATAATGCTCATGACGTTTCATTAGATGAGCTACAATCAGCTGTGACAAGGGAGGAAGGGAAAAAGGAAATAAACAATGACGTTTGCTACAATTACTCCGATATCGATCCCCAACACTATCA
Organism: Lepeophtheirus salmonis; assembly: GCF_016086655.4. Taxonomy (NCBI): domain Eukaryota; kingdom Metazoa; phylum Arthropoda; class Copepoda; order Siphonostomatoida; family Caligidae; genus Lepeophtheirus; species Lepeophtheirus salmonis. The sequence continues at coordinate 26,102,343 of NC_052143.2, forward strand.
AATTTTGAATATAATCGAATCTATTTAGGAAAAGATGTTAACTACTTAGGAATAAAATAATAGTGACAACTTTTTAATGAAAAGAAAATTCTTTCTTCAGATTACCAATTCAAAAAAAAAAAAAAAAAAAAAAACGGGCCAGCTAAAATATTCAATGGATTTACATCACTGGGTATACCCTTGTATTTCTATTAACTTTGATTGTACTTTATATTAATTTATATCCTATTTTATTGGTTAATTTCTTTATATGTAGAAAAGGGATATACAAATAAGCTATTACGTTGCTTGTTTGATAATAATAGTATTTTTTTTATTAAGGTCTGATTGCATCAACTCGACTTAAATTTAAAACAAGAACTTGTAGAGTCGCTACATTTAAGCTCTCTTATAATTAAGCTATGCTTAAATTTAAGTCGAGTCTGCGCAACCGAGCTAATAGGATATATTCTTTTAAAAAAATGTTAATTCAATGAAAATATAATTTAGTAGCTAGTCAAACTTTTTGTATACATTACGTCTAAATCAATGGACCATATATGTATGTATTTAAAAAACAAATAAATCTTTGCTGAATATACATTTTTAAATCTTTGATAGTTTATCATTCCCTAATTTATGAAGACACATGATTGGTGCTTACATATATCATGTTTGTATGTTGTGAGTTTCATATCTTCATTACTATATATGGATATAAATAGATGTTTTATGGGGGAATAAAATATGTCCGCAATAGTTATTTTTGAGTGAGTGGTCAAGGAATGGGACAAGTAAATACATCAACCAGATGTTGGAAAGTGTATTATTACTTATAAATTATTAACATGTTTTGTTTTTATAAACCAAAAAAGAAAGTCAGGACATCGTTACTTTTATAGTATCGACTTATTGTTGTGTACTTACAAGGTACATTAATACATAAAAAACATAATCATTTAACTAAATTACTATTTAAAATTACTTCTGCTACATTTAAACCTTTATCATGAATGAAATGATATCATTAGCAAACAATAAATATTTTACAATCGACTTCATAATGTCTAAGATATTGATATCTTGATACATTACATTTATCCCCAATCCCGAAAAAAAATAACTGCAGGATGTTCAAATTGAAACAATGATAGTAGGTACATTCAAATCAAGATTTTAGTACATCTCAATCTAGACAAACATGCATCCCATGCAACATAATATCGCCAAGTTTTAAATGGAAAAGCTCTAATGCATATACAGTATTGATTGGACAAAAAGATATGTTTAGAAAGAAAACAATGATCAACCTCATGTTTATTGCATAAAGATTATTATTTGTAACCTCCATTCTCAAGAGCCTCCGATCTCTTCCTTGTATTTTGACTTGATTTATAAACACCACTTTGCGTAGGGGGAGTCCTTAAATTGCAAGTCCAAGTCGAGCTCATGTCCTTGAATATTTATCAAGTCCAGTTCGAGTTCTTAACCTTATATTAAGTTCATTTCAAGTCCATATTTATATGTACATAGGATCCATAGTCATAAATTCAGTTTATACTAGCTATCGAGTTCCAGCCGAGTCGCCAGTCTTAGTTATCAAGTCCAAGTCAAGTCTCAATCTTTGATAGTGAGATCAAAGTCGAATCACAAGTCTCTAGTCCAAGTCGAGATCCCTTTCTGTTACTTATCATTGAAAATGACAGTATGTTTGATTCTTGTGGATCTGGGATCTGTATACTATTTTGGTTAATACCTGTCTTTGTGTATTTTTTATCTGTATCTGATTAAGGGCCTTAATGGGCTTTGAATTTATCTACTGCTCTTTCTCCCCGTGTCAGACATATCATGAAGGCCTCACTTTTTCTCGACTTCCTGACTTTGTTGTGTAATACAACGACAAAAAATGATTAATTTGAGTACTAGGTTTGACAAATAATGTTTTTTTACTCCATCAAACAACACAAAACCTAATATTGGGAAGTATAAGTTATCCTAATCTACCCTATTGTGTTGCTATTCCCTGCATCATGAATAAGATTCGAGTCCTATCAATAGGTAACATAATTATGTAATATTTGAAGGCCTTCCGTTATTTTTTGGCTCTTCAAGATTCTCCTGAGAAAATCATGCATGGATCTCTCATGAATGTGTAAAAATGAATGAATCATCATCCTCACTTCCATCCTTTCCGATGGATTCATTTCCTTTTTTCCCCTTCTTCTTTCTTTGCCTTGAGAAGAAATCAATCAGATTTCCCACCCGAAGTTTTTTATGTTTTTTACAAATCATCTTCAATTCATATTATTTCGAAACATGGAGGATTTATTTTTGTCAAAACGTATCACGATTAACATAAAGAGAGTATCACACTCAGAGTTAAGGGAAATAGCTATACATAATTCGTGAGTTTCTAAGTAATTTACATATTTTAACCCTTATTTAATGTCTTATCTGATTCATGAACTAATATATTTAATACTTGAAATTCTCATTTCCTTAATTCCTATTATATATTTTCTTTTTTTCATTGCTTATTCAAGCATCCTCACTCTTTGTTAGGAGAAAGAAGGCCATTATGTGTGTATTCTGTATACAGTAGGCATTGAATGCTAATTGTCTCACAAGGAAATTTCTATTTATACATATATAGGTATTAAGATCTCAATTTTTATTAGTGTAAATTACTTTTTTTTGGTCTTCTTTATCACCCTCCTCCAGCTAATAGTCAGGGGCGTCCACAGGATTATATTTTCGTGGGGGGTTTGCATTTTGGATTTTTTTTTTCCAAAAAAAAAAAGAAATCAAAAAATTGGAAAAAATTTCATAGCTTTCTCAAAAAAAAAAAAATGAATTTTTTCGAAAAAAAATTAAAATATTAAATTTCTTGGAAACAAAATTTAAAAATCCATACCCAAAAATAAATTTTTTGGAAATTTTTTTTTTTTTAAAGTTTTAAAATATTAAATTTCCTTTAAAAAAATTCAAAAATCCATAGATATTCTCAAAAGATGAAATTTTTGAAAAAAAAAAAAATGAAGTATTAATTTTATTGGTGAAAAATTCAAAAATCCGTAGATATTCAAAGAGAAATTAAATTTTTTATACATATATATATACAATATACAAAATATGAAACTTTTTTGGAAAAAAAAAATTAATGGCTTCCCAAAAAAATTGAATTTATCGAAAAAAGTTTAAGATATTGAATTTCCTGGGAAAAAAATTAAAGATATTAAATTTCTTGGAAATAACTAACTATTCATCCCTCCATTCATCAAACATTTATATCTGTACATGTAAAGAATTAAACTTTTCATATAACCACGTATTATTTAATTAATAATTACAATAAAAGCATCTGTTGGCAATTACTAATAAAAAAATTTCAATTATTTTGGAGGTGCAGTTATTAGGTAACGGTCGTTTGGGTGAGTTGATGTGAGGGTTTCACTGATTTCTTTTTTTCAACATATTCTACTTGTAACCCAACACATTTCTCCCAGCGGAGTTAAATTCGGGATGTGTTACATCACTATGGGAAATGTGAAGAGTTTCAAGGAGACGATGCTGAATAATGTATAAAAAAGTTTAGGATTGTTTCCCAAAAAAACGATCAGATCAACTCACTCAAACAACAATTATGTGAATAGCTTTTATTTACGAGTGCTACCATCTTCATGTTCAGGTCAGAATCTTTTCAACCACCCTCGTATTTTTAGCAATTATAAGCATACTTTGTTTATATTTTTTAGTTGTGCTATGAATTGATCCTAGGAAAAGATGAAGAATACGTAGACCCTTAATTTATTAATTGTAGCTTAGAAAATATGAATACGATGCACCAACTACTTGTAAGGTAGAGACTTAGAAAGAAGTTCGTCAACACAAAATAAATGATTACTTTTATTTTGTTTAATTTATGTATTATCTTCTATTTTTATTGATAAACTATATTGATTAATCCTTTATTAAACCGACACTGATTAGGCCAACAGTCTTTTTCAAAAAAAAAAGCAAATATGGTCACTCTTGTCCAGGTAAGACACTGTTTGTACATGAGAGGGGCTCGTGGTTAGGACAAAATCTTTCAGAGACATGACTAGGTTTTTTCTTTGGGAGAGGTTGACTAGCTCATAATTATTTAGGTTTTAATTAATATTCTTGAGTATTCAAATCGAGGACATTATATTTTGAATATAAAGTCCAGTATCGACAGAATGATTTTTTGGGCCGTTTATATTTATGTGATAAAGAATAAAATTAAATTGATTCAAGAATTATTTTGTGGTGATGCACGTCATATTGCATAATTAAGCTTGCACCATTTATTAAGGAAGATTAATTGACAGAACAATACCTGATTTAGCTTGAGAAAACAGAATGATACAAAGATGGTACGTGCCATATATTGAGTCTAACATCTGTAACATACATTAAACATATATTGATTAATTATTATTATATTTTTTTGATGCATAAATAGTATCTAGGGAGAAAAAGCATAAAATTATGACTCACAAGTTTAGTCAATACAGAGTTATTAATCGATTACGTTTTTAATGTAAAACCATGTACGTTTATTTGATGCAATAGCAATGATTTTTCATAATTATATATTATAGTCAAATGTGACGAATCTGTTAATTTCCACAGTCCCTTTTCTGCGGCAGATGTTTGTTTTATTTAATAAAGCACATATACATGAAATAAAATAAAATGAGATGAATGTCTTTATTAATGGATATGTTTCTGTAACAACCATTTTGCAGTAAGCTTAATTTTGGCTAATAATCTATTCATTGTATTTATGAGTACATATTGCAGCTCTCTTTACCATATTTCTAATATGATTTAGAAAAATGCATTTGGTTTTTTAAATATCACATATAATGTGATATTTACCTACTTCCGAGTCTGATTTCACATTTGAGTACGGACTTTATCTCAAATCATGTTTTTATGAACTTGAGTTCGGAAAATGAAGACTTGAAACAGGTTTGCAAGCCTTTTTTTAGAAGATATACATTTTCTCCGACAGCTTTGTTTGATAACATTTTAAATCGATGGACGTTTTTTCAAAACATAAATATCTGATTTGATTTGGGGAAATAACATTTTTTAAAGGAAAGACGAAGTCTTTTTGTAGTATATTTTAGTAAATTGTGCCCATGTTTCATTGAATTAAGTTTGTTTTATTTTTAAAATGACACAGCCCTAGCTTTGCTATATCTTTATAAATGAATTCGAGGAAAGTCCATCAAAATGACTCGAGCATTTATTAGGAGGGAGAAAATACTCTCATCCCGTAATGACAGGCTCTGCCCTAATAAAACAAAATAAGGGCCCGGTACAGGGTAGATTATATAAAAATAATTCCGAATTTTTTTTTTTCTAAAGGTATTTGATTCAGAAATGTCTTTTCGAAATAAATATAATGGAAATATTAAATTTCTTAAAAAAGAGCATCTAAATATTAATTTTCTTTAAAAAATGTCATTCAAATATTAAGTTTCTTAAGAAAAGGTGCTTGAAAAATATCAAAACATCTATTAAATCCATTTGAAATTTAAAAAGTAAAGAAATAGGCTCCCACATTTATCATTACCCTGCGCTTATTCACAGTAAAACCAGACCTGATCATTGGTTTAGTTGGAGCTCACCAATTCATCTCTACTTCTTTGGAATATTGCAGGGGCTGCAGGGGGTGTTATGGAGAGGTTGTAGCTCTACCCAAATTGAATTTTAATAGTAAAAATTTAACATTTGAAATTTAGAAAAAAAAAATGATAATATTTGAAAAAAAAGAAGAAATGATAATATTTGAAATTAAAAAAAAAAAGAAATTAAATTTTTTTTTCCAAAAAGATATTATTTGAAATATTTTAATTTTTTGTGAATCCCTTTAGATTTTTGAATTTTTTTTCAAAAAAAAATTTTTTTTTTTGTAAATAGTTGTGTACTTCTGAAATTTTTTTTACAAAACTTTTATTTTTTGTTAATAGTTGTGGACTTTTGAATTTTTTTCCCAAATAATTTATTATTCTTTTTTTTCCAAAAAAAATAAATTTTTACCGTAAAGCTGTGGAGTTTTGAATTTTTTTTCAAAACAATAATTATTTTAGATAGCTGTAAATTTAAAAAAAAAAATTCCAAAAATAGATGTTTGAAATATAATTATAAAACTTATTTTTTAAATTTTTTTGTAAAAGTTTGTAATTTTTATCAAAAATATTTTAATTTTTCGATTATTTTACAGAAAATTCCAATTTTTTGATTTTATTACAATTTTTTTTTTTTATGAATTGCTGTGGATTTAAAAAAAAATTCCCAAAAATATGAAATTTAATTTTTTTAAATTTTTCCAAACAATTTGAAATTTAATTTTTGAAATTTGATTACGAAAAATTGTACAAAAATGAAGCCCCCCCCCATAAAAGTATAATTCTGCGGACTCCCCTGTATTATATAAACCTTTTCTATGGAGTTACAAAATAGGTATGAGAATTGTCAACCAAGCTGTGTGATGAAGGGAGTTGGGTGTCGTTCAACTTCAATGCATCAAACCGTGAGAAAATGTGTTCATTGAAGAAAAAAGACAACAAAACACAACTCCAACAACGCAACTACTTATACATGTACGACGTACGTCCATGTATATAAGCCAAGGTTCCTCTTTATATAATATTATGTACTATTTAGTCCATGAAGGAGTATGTATGTATATTATTTTAACATAAAAGGAAATTACAAGTAATGATTTTCTATTTTTAGTTTTGTACGGAATTATTTTTAAGATACTAGGTATATATTATGTTAGTCGTAAAAAAACACACACAGATAGATAGATAGCTGAAAGATATGAGTTTGTCTTCGTCTTCCACCCTTTTTTTATTTATTAAGTAGAAAAAAACTTAATTCCTATTGTGTATTTATTTTGTAAATGTCATTCTACTAATTAATTTCTATTCAAATACATATATTATGTACTATAGTACATTCAAAGCACACGGTTTAAATTAAAGAAAACATAAAACAACGATAAAATGAGAATATATATTGTACATACAATATGTGTGGATGTACGTATGTTATTCTGGGGAATAATTGGAAATTTCTTCTTCTTGAATAAATTTTGTGGTTACATTTAAATTAAATGAAAGAAAAAGTGACGTTTTACATAGGATCATGAAGTATACAGTCATTTCTTGACATACGAATTGAATTCTTTCCTTCATTGAGTTGCTAAGTTAAAGCAATTTATCCAATAGAAATAATTTTCTAAGGTTTTTGATTTTTTTTTTGGTTTGAAATTGTGAAACTTTTTTATGTATTCAATGTGACTGACTAACTGTTCTTGCTGATCATTATAAAAAATAAATAATTTTTTTGATATTATGAAACCTCTAAAATTAGATTTGTATTTTTTAACTATTTTTTTCAAAATTTCAATAAAAAGTCAATAGTTCAACCCCAAAGGACATTTTATCAGGGTGTCCTTTTTCAATAAAATCGGAAACATCCTGCAATTTGGCTAAAACTTTTTTAATCTCCCTGTATTTCACAATTTCCTCTAGTTGAACATCTTCCACTTCCCAAACGAGCTGTTGCAACTGTTTCAGCCGCTTAACTCTTCAATCGATAGCTTCTCCGGATGTCTTGTTCCGTTACTAACTCCTGGCCAGCTCTTATTTCAATAATAAATCGTATTCAGTTCAAATGTTTACTAAGAATATACCAAGTATAGTAGGACACTTGTATTTAAAGATATTACTGTATAGAATTAATTTCCTCTTGGATAAAAATTTGATGAATTAAAATAGTCGGATTGGGATGGATTCATTTTATGGCCGTATATTAACAACTTCTAACACAAAAATTCCTAACATAATGAGAAATCTACATAATAATATTAAAAGATATGATAATAAAAAAATAGTTTTATGTTATAATCTTTATCTCTTAAAAATATGTACGTACACTCATTAGAATCATTTTAATGTAGGAGGAAGTTAAAAAAAACCAACATTTTTCAAAGGTGATGGAAATCAAGAATTTGATCTATAATACATATTATATTGCATAGTAGTAAATACAATCAAATGGAATCTTCCGCAGGCATTTTAGACAAATCCATGTATTTGTTTGTATTCATATATGTACATATGTATATTATGTAGTAGATATACCCTCTAGCACATCAAATGTACATGTCTATTGTATATGTATACCTATATATTAAAAAGTATGCAGTTTTATATATAGAAATGATCAAATTACTTTATAAGTTTAGAATCAATTTGGTGTGTGGGGAAGGTGTTTCTACGCCATCCCCTCTAACTAATAAGTAAACTCCCTCATTGTGCGTACATACCTACATAGGTATAAATGTATGTTGATTGAGTCCAATACATATTATTTATGTACATTGTAGATCATTATTTTGAGATTTGCAATCAAATATTAGATACATCATATATCAACATGTAAAATATCGATACTAATAATTTCTAAGCGTAAGAAAAAGTAATTTGAGATACCCTTTAGACTGTAAATATTGAACGAAGTTGTTCAACAACCTCCTCTTTTGTATATTTTATATGTTTACTGTACAAGTTGCAACTTGTATAAGTCGATTGTTAAATCCGGATATAATAAAAATATGCATATCTCAGATACTGATTTTTTTAATGCATAAAATACTTCCCATTCAAGAAAAATGAAGTAAAAATCCATAAATTCATAGGAATTCGTGAGAATGAAGATTTCCACTGAGGGTTTTTCCTTTTTATAGATACAAATCGTAAGCTGGCGCCTACTTTTTTGTTCTTCAAATTTATTTTTACAATCATTTCACATTGCTTTTCAATTCATAAATATAATGAGTACACCCAAAAAACACTTACGCTTACAATAATCGATGATATGTCAAAAACAGGATCCAATCAAACACTAGTTGCCTCAAAATAGGGAGTTTTAAAAGTACTTTTTTAAACAAGTATCCAGAAAATGTGATTTTTTGGATACTTAGGAGATTTTAAAAACCCAGATATAGTCAACTTTTCATCTAAAAATATGTGTTTTCTTTAATACAGATTTGACTGAAACATCTAATAAAATCAACATCATTGTATTTGTATACAATGATCATAATTCTTAGTTCACAAATTCGTAAGTTATAAACGACAAAGAGATATTGTCTACCCTGTACCGGTCTTATTTAATTACATAAATAACATCTAAGTACTTATCATTATTTGCCATAATTCAATTTTTTTTAAATTACTCAAAAAAGATTTTAATAAACAGATAAATGAGTTTTTTATTTGACAAAAAAAAATTATATTATTCCTTGTAATTTTTAGTTAGTTTATTTTGAAGTATACTTAATTCAATTGCCGCTTCCAGTTGAAATCTATTTATTTATACATTATTAATAGTAACAATATGACATATTTTCATTTTTTAGGCATTCATTCAAATTGTACTATGTCACTTGTTTGTAGAATTTTAAAAAAATGGCTGTTATTTAACTATACAATGAATAAGTTTTCAAAAAAAAAAAAAGAAAAACCTGTTAAAGAACTAACTTCACATCATGAAAGGAAATTTGGAAGAAAAAAATCATTCTTTTTTGTTAAAACTCCGTGTTAAATTTTTTTGTCTCTTGCAAGATTAATCGTTCCTTTTCTCCTTTTATATTCATACGCATAATAGCATTTAATATTTATATACTTATTTGAAATATTTAATAAAAAGAGACTTGCATAATCAATACTTTATCATCCTCAAAGAAAGAATGATTTAAGTATTTACCTATGTATCTAATAAGTCTTCTTATTTAAAGAACGGACGGACCCACTTTTTCTCAGATCTGGGAAGGTTCGTATCTTTAGACGTATATACTCGAGTAAATTTTGGGTACCCAAACTGTTAGACTTGGATCCAAAACCGAAATTAAACAGATACTTATCTCGAATTTTATAAGCATTTTACACAAATTTCGGACCTAAAAAAAAGGATTAGATTAACAAGGGGGTGTCTGCAATACCCCCCCCCCCACACACCCCCATTAAGTCATTTTTGTTTTTTACTAGAAAATTGAATTATTTAAATTTCAAAAAAAATAGTATTTTATTAACTATCAATTTTATTTGTTGTGAATGCCTGTAGTTTTTTTTTCAAAAATTTTATTTTTGAAAAACTACTTTTTGAATTTGTTTTGTGAACAGCTGTGGATTTTTGAATTTTTTCCAAAAAATTTAATATTTGAAATTCAACGTTTAAACTTTTTTGGTTTTTTTATTTTCAAGAAAATCTCCCCCACCCCACCCCCAGAAACAAAATATAATCTTGCAAGCGCAACTGATTAAAGTTACATTTTCACTGACTATGGATGCCGAAATAATAAATGATCAGATGTAATTACTATAAGAACATAATTATTATTCATTATTAATATTATTATTGATATAATAGCATTGAACTCATCATTTCCTTTATTATATATCGTAACCTCTCATCCGAAAAGAAACTGAAAAAGCCAAAAATCAGTAAGTAGTTGGCCAATTACTCAACCTATAAAATTATTATCCAATAATAGTTGATAATTGTTCACCGCTTAATAAGAAATTAATCGCATCTAATCAATCAATGTTAAGTACACTGATTAGAAGAAAAGAAGAAGAAACTTCACCTGCGGATAACTTAATATAGTGTACAGGTTTCGGAAGCAAAACGTGGACTGAATGACTGATTTTAGAAAAATGTCAATAACTTTATTTTTTGACAAATAATTTTAAATTTTTTTAACAAAACTTTGAGACACGACCTTTGTGAGCATGTTCATTCAATATGACCGCCCTCAGCAGCAATCACAGCCTCCACACGGCGGCAGAAAGCCTTGCAGGAGTTGATGATGAACTTTTCCGACAAGTTGTTCCACTCCTTCACAATGGCAGCCTTCAGGGAGTACACATTGGGGGAGATGTCCGATTAGTCTCCTTCTCCAAAGTGCCCCATCGAGTTCAAATCCGGCAAAGATGATTGTCCCTCGTCCACGTCAAACTCGTTAGAGAGGCGATTCATGGATTTTGTGGAGTCCTCTTTGATCTTCAGGTCCCCCAGAAACTCAGAATTCCTTTTCAAGGTTGTGTCTTACACTTCCTGCTTTCCTTGGGATGTATTTTCCATCCTTTTTCATATTGGCCACCTTGAAAATGAGGCTCCTTGAGCACTTCATAATGTCCATTATCTCTGCCACCTCAATATGGGTATCCAGAAGGTCTGAGATCCTCTCCATTTTTGCTTCTTGCTCACTCATGATGAAAGATTTGAGAAATGTTTATTGTTGCTTACTTAAGTAGAAAGCAAAGGAGATTCGGAATATGGAGTAAAAATCACAAAATATCTATATTTTAATTATATAATTAGCATTTATTAACAGTCCACGTTTTCCTTCAGAACCCTGTAAATACATTCTTGTGGTTGTGAGTATGACGTTACCTCGTCAAGACAAAAATATAATGAGTATTTTGTTGGCAACAGTTGATTTTTTATTATTTTTTTCTACTAATTAGTGTCCTCAACGGTGATTGGCTGGATTATAATTAGCTCCTTTTATACTGTGCACAATCCTTAAGCATAAATGAACAACAGTGCCATCCAAGAAACCACTCATATATTTTTATGATTCGTAAATTTTGGGTTTTCTCAAAGCCAGTTCAGGTGACGGATCGTTTGGATAATACTAGTTTATTTAAAGCGTACCCAGATACTTCAGATCCTAGTTCAAGGCCCGTCCTATCATTATTCTCATTTCCCGGGATATCAATTTCCAAATTCCGGGAAATTTTGGAATGAGATAGAGCATGATTATCAGTACTGATAAACTAAAGTAATGTATGTATTCTATATTTACATTCAGAAATTTTAATCTACCTCTAAAACTCCGTAATTAATCCATTTTTCCTACCTTAAATGTTGAAGCTATAATGAAATATTCATTTCTTGGTTTGCTGAAGGTCCTTTTTTGGCCATTATTTTTTGAAATAGTAAATAAAAAAATGAGGGAAAATTAGTGTTACATTTTAAGAAGTAACATAAATTTTAAATTAATCGTGAAACATTCAAAATTAAATTATTTTTCCAATAATTACATTTGTATTTTCAAGGCACACTTCGTTAAAAACTTATTTTGCTGGTCAATGTTCCATAATAAGTATTCCATTTTTCATTTTTATGTATAATAGAAAATAATTCAATGCAATATTTCCTAGGAATTTGGCGTAGCTGTGACCCCTCCAGAAATTACGGGAGATAAATCCTTGTATCTAATAGCACATGTATACAAAAAGGTGTAATGAGCAAATCAGAGCAATATCTGCATACCTAGATAAAACCAAAGAAAGGCTTCGCATGCTTTGTATATGTACATAAAATATGCCAAGTTGTCAAGGATGATAGTTTCTACTCCTCTTCTCTATCCAAACAGTAAGCACTCCTCTATAAATTAAGCGTATAAAAATACATGAATCAATATAATTAAAGCAAGAAGCCAAGTTTCTGAAGCCATATTCTCTTTATATCAAAAGAAGTACGTATTATGTAGTTGGGACTAATAAATAAAAGTTTTGACAAAAATTTAAATTATATTTTCCTATATTAATATGTATGTAAATAAAGAAACAAGACAAGGACAATCCTGATTGATACGTCGTCTATGAATGTGTATTTTGTAGCTACATACATATCTACATAATATGTATGTAGATCTCTGTTCCTAAGCTTTCTTCTTTCGTCGCGACTTACTGTAATATGTAGGTATATGTTTGTCAATCAAAAATGATGGAAATTATATTCTTTCTCTAATATTAATTTGAAGATGAAGCATCAACAACGATAATATTGTAGCAAGGGTTAATAGAGATCCTTGATCTTTCAATCTACATTTAAGAAGATTAAAATAAAACTCCATCTTATATATAATGGGTTTGATATGCTCCAACCATTTTAATCTGTCTTCTTTTGTATCTAGAAAATTTAATGATTCTATATTTGGTTATTCATTTGCTATTTAATATATTTATAGAAATTGTTTGTATTTTTATGAATTCTCAATTTAAAAGTACTCATTGATTTAGGGGCATCCTGGTTCGATGATATTGGCTTATATCTATAAAATTACGATATAATTTGTTGCTCATTATCTATTCATCTGGTAAATTTGGTCTGATTTGATTTCCATAGAGGCGTCCTTTCGCCTCTACTGCTTTTTTTTTTTTTTTTTGTAAAATAACATTTTCTTTATTTCTTTCTCCATTTGCAGCCTCCTAAAATATGACTCTCCTTGAAATATTTAGTGCAGAGAGGGTCCAGGACTCCTGCAAAACCACCAATGATTTAAATGTCTCTTTTTAAATGCACAGCTTAGAATTTGAATCTTTAAAATCAGGGATCTGCCAAGATATATTTTTTTCTGAAAAGGCACAATTGACAGTTTTATATTGAAGAATGTTTATTATTTTAGCTCAGTACATCTTCCAAATCTTAAGGGGATTGAGTATCATATATTTATGACATTTTAGGACAAACCCATGTCTTGTCTGCAGTACCTCCACCTGAAATGGATACTGGCCGTAGAACTAATGGCAACAATATTGGTATCATATCAGAAGATGGTGTATCCAACTTTTTGGACAATGAAAGAGGCTTTATGTGCAATATATATATAATAGGTAGGATCAGTGGCGTCACTACCCCCTTTTTTTAAATCCCCCAATTATTTTTTTCATACCTGGTACATATATATTTATAAGTTTATTTTTAGTGTAATCAAATATCTATTCCAAAATCATCCATCATGACATTTAGCAAGTAGATGTATACAGTGACATAGCATGTTTCTATGATATCTTTTTAACCTCCTGGGGCATTAAGGGTCTGTTTTTGACCGAAACCAAACCTCTTTTGTCTCTTTTCTTCTACCTTCATTCTTTGTTTTTATTCCTATTTATGAAAAAAAAAAAATTACGCTAAAATAGGGGTTAATTTTTTTCGAAAAAGTTTATTATTTAATTTTTTTTTGTGAATAGCTATGAATTTTAGAAAAATATTTCAAAAATATCTTTTGCCAAAAAAAAAATATCTATATGTATATAATCCTGGGGACAATCCTCCCTCTACCAGTATATATATATATATATAGTAAACATAGGGTGTTTATAATTTTTGGGGTATGCCAATATATTTCTTTTACCTTCAGACAAACTGAGAAGATCCATTCTCAGACTTGATTACAAATCGTTGTTCACTACTTCAAAATACTAGTACTAAAGGACATGCTATGAACGTACATCCATCATATTTTCCCCCATACCCTCCAGAGATCCCTTTATCTTATTTGTATTATTACATACTCTATATAATTTATTTAATGAATAATTCTTCATTTGAAATTAAACAAGTCCCTTATGGGGGAGAGGGGGGGGACAAGGATTGACAGTCGACTGTTGTATATATTTTTTGTATACTCATATCGAACTTTTGAACAAATTGTAAAAAAAAAGTAAATAAGAATCGCTATGATGTCATCATCCCACATTGGGTAATTTATTTAACCCAGCCTATATTGAAGATATATGTGTCTTTTTTCATATAGTTCGCAAGGAAATTTCTCTTATTGACCAGAAATATCCCAAAAAAACCATTCAAGGCAAGATTCGGTAGTCCCAGATATTTTATAGTGGTAGTTTTATCTAGTTAATAAGGTCTTCAGTTATACACTGTTTCATACCTACAATATAATTACAAACTTTAACCACATTGCTGATGTGACTCATAAGGCTGTCCTACTTTTACTGTTGGTGACCTTAGGAAGCGAGAGAGCAAGCAATCTGTTTTTTTGCTCAATTATAATGGGACAATAAAGCTTATCGAGTTATTGCAAGATTAAGAGATCAAGCTGGTAAGATAAAGGCCCCATTGAAGTCTTAAGCATCTAAATACATAGAATAACATGTCAAGTTCTGTCTCCAAAGTCTAAGTACTGAGTTGTACGTAACACTGTCGCATCAGAAACACGAAGATGACTCACCAACTTCACCACAAGTTCCTGTGCCAATCAAAAACAAGAAACGATACAAAAAAGTATAAATATACCCAAAATTAACAAAATATTAAAATTTGGATTTGCACATATGAGCAAGATCAAGCAGAATGAGGCAGTTTCTTTGGTATTAGAAAAACAGTAAGAATCCATAATTACCTCAAATCAAACCAAAATGTATGCAATTTTATGCCATAGTAACTATTTGTACCATTTTAATCCTTAAAAATGCACTTTTATAGAAAAACTATGCAGGCAATTTAAATGTCGTTTTCTTTGTTCTAAAGGAAATTAATCAGAGTTTTTAAATAATCAAAGAAATGCCACAACTTTTTCAACAATGGTTCTATAATATAAAAATAAAATTCTGAATTAATGTAAAAAATATGAAAATTCCTGAGCACTTGAGAAAATCTTTCATAAAATTAGTTATAATCACTATTTTTAATTGCAGTTTTATTAATCTGATGCACAGGTCATTTCTCTATAAAATATTTTAAAAGTTTTAAGCCAAATCTATGATTCCCCTTGAATCTTTGCAACATTTATTACATACCAAAGCAACTTACAAAAGAGTAAGTCTTGAAATATATTTTATGATAATTATAATGTATGTATATACAATGTACATACATATGAGACTTGATATCCCTAAGGTAAATATACAGTATATGTACATATATTATCTATAGGATATGAAGGACTGAAGAAAATACCTACAAGTATATAAATAAAGCTGCATTTTGCAATATGCATATGCCTGCGAATTCCATGATCAAACATGACTTTGATAACTTTGTTGAAAAAAGCAAAAAAACAAAGCTCAATATATAAATGTACGTTTATGAAACCAAAATCTAAAGAAACTTTTAATTAACAAATTATATATGTATATATTGTTTTACTTTTCACATCTCCCCTTCACTTTAATCACCGACCATCATGTAAGCACTACTGTCTGTGTACGACTATATATTTATATTAATTAATTTGTTTGTATGTTTTTATCATCAAACAATCTCAATGTCAAATCTTTCTTCATGGTAGTTCAACCAAATAATGACGATGATAATACATATAAACAGAATAAATACTTGCATCATGAATCCTTGAAGATCCTCTGGCCTTTTCAAGAATCTTTTAAAGTAGGGATGTACCGATATATTTTCAGCCGATTCCGATACTGTCTTTATTCCTTATTATGTATAAAGGAATTTCATTAACAAATAAGAAAAATTGTTTACTTTTTTTTTAATGTTTGACTTTTTATTAATTTCAGATAGGGAAATATAAATAAATTAATATTTATCAATTATAATTAGTTGTTAATCAAATTGGCTTAAAAAATTTAATTATTCTCCGTGCTCAGGAGTCAATTAATTTATAGTTGGATCACATTTGGAAGTTTGCCTTTGTTAGATATTTAAAGTCAGCCTCCTTGTCCCTCGCCCTATTATTTAATTTCAAATGCCTCACTGAAAAAGAAAAAAAAATACTTGTGACACTAACTAAAGGCTATTTTCTATTATTTTACTGGTTCGTCCTACATGAGACCAAATGGTCTTGAACTATCCCTAGTTTCTAATTGATTTTTTTGGTATTTGTAACCGTAATTTGGTCTACAAAATTATCTCAAATAAGTCACATTATCTATATAAATAATTATACATACGTATCAGTGGAATCAGCAGTATTGAGCCGATTCTGATACTTTAAAAAAGGCAAATTCAGGGCGATATCGATTCCGATGCATCCGCACACCCCTAATTTAAAAGGAATTACAACTTATACTTTAAAGACTACCATAGACTACTGTTGGAATTATGTTTCTCAGGAGAGTTTCTAAATTTTCCTTAGCAGATAAGAAATAAAATATTCAAAGAGTAATTTTATAACTTCTTTCTTTGTTTTTTATTATTGGAATTTGAGTAGAAACTCCTGGAGAATTTTTAGGTATTCATTTTCATACTTTTTTAGTAATGAGTGTTCTATCTATAAAAATATAGATAGTATATATACCTACTTACATCCCAATATTGGAAAGGCATAAACGTACTAGGTCTTTACCCTTATAAATAGAATTATCTTGGAACAAAAAAAGTGTCTTATTCTTTTGAATTCGTTTTCTTAATATACTTTTTACACCCATGTTCCAAAAAAAAAAGGATATAGTTTTCAAGAATGACAACCTTTTCACCGGAGCTATTTCATGAGGTAAGATTTGTATTTTTTTTTTCCAAAATTGCAACATGACTGTAAAATAATTGGATTATTCGATATGCCCACCCTCAGCCTCCAACTTCATTCTGAAGCCTTGGCACACCTTGATGATATAGTCTTTTGGCATTGCGTTCCAGTAGCAGAATTGTTTGGTGTTAAATATTCACTTGCCATACTCTCTGGGATGTCAGTAGGTTTTTGTTATTGTTGTATCGATCCGTACAGGAGTTCGAAATCCGATCTATCCTAAAATGCTTTTCATCAGAAAGCAAAATTTTTGCTGTTCCAGCCTTGAGCTTGTTGAGGAGTATTCTTGTTCCCTTGAGCCTTTTTGCTTTTTTGAGTCATGGATGAGGTGCTTCTTTCTTCTGGTCCTTGACTTCATCCCCTTGTCCTCATGAACTATGGACTGTACTAGAGGTCAAGGAAATGCCCTTTTCCATCCCACAAATAGTCCTGATTGGGTTTATCTTGATTCGAGCTTTGACAGGTAAAACTGTCCAAACTGATCCTTTCTTCCTTTGGATTATCCCACGCTCCTCAAATCGTTTTTTGATGGCATAGATTGCCTTTCAGCTCATCCCCACAGCCTTTGTTTGTTTTACATCCATGTCGTCCAGAATAATTTTTTTAAAGAGAAAAGTAAACAGATATGATTTTTTCTGCGTTATAAATCACTCAACTTTGTTAAAACAGTCGTCAATTAATCAGGTTTTTTTATTCAAAGCCTATAAGTGTTACCTTCTTCTTCTTTTTTTTTTTTTTTGAACATAGGGTATGTAGTTATTTGTATTAGACTTGTATTGATCCTTAATACAGGACTTAAAATTGATCCCTCACTCGCGTTATCAGACTTTGGAAAACCCCCTTAAGATGACATAATTTTCATAAATTGAAAATTAAAGCAGTATTAAAAATTTGGAAGCAAGGCATCCCTAGTAAGTACTAAAAATACCTTATATTAGTTTTTACCCATATATATTTCACTATCAGGCTTTATCTTGGCTACGAATGTTTAAGACAAAAAAATGTTTTTTTTTTTCTGTTGCTTTAATTTAATGACCCCCTGTTTTCATCTCTGTGTATTTTTCTTCCTAACGACTGTCCCTTTGTAGAAACTCTGTTAATGAATATTTCATGATTGCAATTAATTCATGATGCTTTTGTTGTCCACATAAATAAGCATTTGTACTACAAACTTCATATTATGCAAAAATGCAGTAGCAACGCAGTTCTAATCTAATCCTAAATGATGGATTTTCAAAAGACCCTGACATTCTAAAATATCAAAATAATTGTTTATTCTCCTCCTGTGTATTGTGTAACTTTGTCCATAGTTTTGATAATTTCATCTTATAACAAAATAAAATAAGAAATCAGCGTGTATGACTTTTTTTGTAATAACTCAACCATGGAATATTGTTTTGTTTTTTAATATCCTAATAATTTAAAAAAATAAGCCTCATAATCATAGGCTCCCTTATTGCACATTCCTTCACTACTTATGACCCTCATTTCCTCTACATAATGCATCCGTATTATTCCATTCAGGCCAATACTTTATACAACTCTTACTTCAGAGCGTTTCCTTAATTAAAAAGAAGAGAAAAACACGAAATAATGATTTATGTTATCAATAATTGCATCAAATTTTACTCTCAATGAAAAGAAAAATCTTTTGAAAAGTCGTGAATTGATCAGTTTTTTCTTTCTTTCTTTTATACATAGACAACAATACACTTAACCTCTTCCCCTCTCTTCACTTAATGAAGTCAATTTGACTTCTTGAACTCATTTTGATGAAAATCTAAACAACTCTCCCCCCTTCTTTACTTTAACTAATAAATTATCATATATATATTCAGTCTACATGGAATTTGATAATTTGATAGGTTGCGTGTGTTGTATAATAAATGAAATATTTTTTTTTTTCTGTTAAAATGTTAAGCTTTACTTATTATGTATATAAAACATATATATATTATTTTGCAAATGAGACTATTAGTAATTTGATTAATGATTTATTCGTTTTGATTATATTGTAGTAGGGGATTGGTTTCTTTACCCCCATACACACGCACTAATTCTCTTATGATGTATATAATGTAATTATTGGTAATTTGAAGCTTCACAAGTTATTAATTTATCGGACTACCCCACTTAAGTATTTTAAAAGTAAATTGTGCATTGCTAAATGTAATATTTTCTCTACTTTTCTCATTGAACTAAGAGTAACCCAGAGTTTTCAAACAAATAAAAGGTAGGAAATATTCATAAACTTTCACTTAATTTCACTGTTAATTTATGAAAATGAGAAAATTAAATTTTGCCCAACTTTTCGGATACAAAAATATATTTTTAGCACTCTAGGAAAAAAAAAAAATACTTTTTCACTCATAAATGCTTATTTTTTTCATCTATTTTCAAAATAATACGAAGAAAATCGCAAATGTCGTGATTATTAGAGTCTTTTTTATTCTTAAAACAATAGTTATATGACATAAAGTACATTTATAAGGACACAAAAAGGTCACCTTCTTCCCAATTTTTATTTAGCGTGTGTACTAAGGTGACCTGTTAATTCCATTTTCTGTTGTACTTTAATGAATATTTGTAAAGTTTCATTCTTCAAAGGTCATTTTTTTTTAAATGACTTTAAAAAAAGTATTTTCTATTTGTAAAGGGGTTCAGAAGTTTCCATTTATAAATTAAACTATTTAAAGTCATTATAATAATGCAGTTAGTAAAATGGGTAAAAATATACCCCAAAAAGGTGACATATTTAGTTACTTAATATACACTTGAACAATGAATGTCATTTAAATTTTGTTTCGTATCTTTAAATACTCCATACATTTAGCACCTGCAAATATCAATTAAAAAGCTAAAAATAATTTTATCAATGTAAAACATAGATTAAATCATAATTTTATAACAATCTTAGAAATATGAATTTGGGATTTCATCAATATATAATTTGTCATTCTTAGAGTAAAAACATTGAATTTGCTTTTTTCATCAAAAATCTATAAATTATCAGGTTCATTTTTTTGGAGCAAAGTATAACTATGCATCAATGCTCTATGGACTCTTCCTTTTTGTTTGTATTGTTTTGTGTAGATTTGTGGAGTATGATATCATGGTCTACTTTAACTCATTGCCCAATCGTCCACCAAAAATCTAAACGATCTGGGCAATTAAGAAGGGTTCATAGGACAATGAGGCATAGTTCTACAATCAAAAATTTAACTTTTTAATTACTTTATGCGAATTTTGAAATCAAATTAGTACTCATCAGTTTTTGAGGAGGTTGCATGGACTATTTAAAATAATAATTATAATAAAATCATAACTTTGGAGTGACCGTTGTCCATCTACATATGTCCTTACATTGAAAAAAGAAAAATCCCAGAAATCATAAGGAAAAACATTTTTAAAATTTTTGGGGTTTATAATATCCCAGTTAACTAACGTAGGTAAAAATGCTTTATAGTTTACATCAGTTTTTGGATTACAATTTGTTTTTTTTATTTTTTTGTTGTTGTTGTTGGAAGATTGTGCTTATTGTAGTTCTAGAGGATAAGGAGTATTTGGTTGAGTTATTGGTGGTAAAAAAGTGCATTAGTCACTCTTCAAAAAAACTCACTAACTCATGAGACCATTAGGTTTTGTAACAAAATGGGTTGATTGGTCGTCAATTTATGTTTAAGAAGCTAGCTCTGGCTCAGTTTAAGATATCGACCAACATTTATGTCATGTTACTCGTAATCCAAGTTATTAATGTTCATATAACAAGAGTAAATTTTAGAAGTACACTAAACCCTTAGTTTTTAATTTTTTTTCTAATAAAAAAACAAAAAATAATCAATTTTATATACAACATAAATAGTAGACTTTATTTTGCTCTGGTACCAATGATTAAAAATAAAATCTCCTACTTCACATGTTAGTGATATATCAAATATCTAAAAGGATAGTTACGCGGATGTTGAAGTAAATCTAAACATTAAAATTTAAAAAAACCATATACTTCTTAAATACAATTTTTTTTTTTGCTTTCAGTGTTTCATGGTGTAAAAGCTAATTATATACACAATATTTTTCAGCTCCAGATACAAATGTGACGGAAATACATATTTGATACATCCCTATTAATTTGTACAAAAATGATGTTTCTATGTAAATAGCTATGAGTTTGTAAAAAAAAAAAAAGCAGGAAGATCGACCTATTTGTGGTTTAAAAAAAAGTTTATTAATATATATATACCTGACGCTAGTATATACATATATACTAGTGTTACGACTCGTTCCTGACCGATTTTTTTTTTTTTTTTTTTTTTTTGGATTCGTCTTAAGTGAGGGTTTTTTTTACATTCACTTGGATCAATTTTTTTTCCAAAGCTAGTGTAGGGGCGTACGCGGGGGTGATGGAGGGGAGGTATTTGGTTTTTGGAATTTTTTTGAAAAAATAACATTTTTTGAGAAAAATTCCAAAATTATATAGCTTTTCTTAAAAAGTTTCAAAAATCCATAGCTGTTCATAAAAAAAATTTTTTGAAAAAAATTCAAATATTACATTTTTAGAAAAAAAAATCAAATATTAAACTTTTGGAAAAAATAATCAAATATTAAATTTTTAGACCAAAATTTCAAACTTTAAACTTTTTAGAAAAAAAAATTGAAAAATATAACTTTTTGACAAAAAAATTTCAAAATTCTATAGCTATTTGGTAAAAATTAAATTTTTACCCTTAATTAGGCGTAGCAATTTGTATCCTGAGCCAAAAAATTCTAGGAAATAGATCCAAATTTCTTAATTTTTTGACAGGGTGGGCTACATCCCCTCAATCCCATCCCTTGCAGACACCCCTGTAGGGCATGTTGTTTATTTCATATAACACTAGGAAGCAGTACTCCTATTAACCTCAAAATTTTCCAATTTACCCCTTTTCCCCACCACTGATCTATAGAATCGGTCTAAAATGATTTTTGTGAAAGACAAGAGCAGATCAATTTTTTCTTTGAACTTATTTAAAGTACATAATTATTTCAGTTCCCAGGAAAATCATAACGGTCTCTCACTGGTTTAGGACTTTCAGGCTGAAACCCAACACTACTACAGATATACCTATAAATATGCATATATGTATATGTACATAAAATATAATATTAAAAATAATATGATTTATGTAAATAAAAAATAAACTTGTTTACTTCCAACTTGTAAAAACCACATTGTTAAAAAATAATCATTTATTTATATAAAATAATATTTTGTGAAATGAGAAATATATTTTTTAATTCACTTCTTCGTACCTAACAATATGAACGTTGATACGTTTATTTAGGGCAATCCATTGCACAAATTACTAATAATACAGGGGCGTCCGCAGGGGTGGGCTAAAGGGCCTGCTGTGCCCCCTTCCCGCCAATAAAGGATTATTTTTTTTGTCATTCGAGTAAATTATGCAGCTGAGCAAAAAACTTGAATATTTGAATTTTTTTTGAGTAGCCCTAGATTTTTAAAATTTTTTTTTCCAAGAAACCTAATATTTGAAATGTAATTTTAAGAAAGAAATTCCAAAAATTTAATTATTTTAAAAAATTCCAAAAAATTTAATTTTTTAATAAAAATCCAAAAAATTTAATTTAAAAAAAAATTCCAACAAATGTAATCTTTTGTGAAAATCTATTGATTTTTGAAATTTTTTCCCAAAAATTTAATATTTGAAATGTAATTTATAATTTTTTTTTCCAAAAAAAATAATTTTCTTTGAAAGTCTATTGATTTTTGAACTTTTTTTCAAAAAAATTTAATATTTAAGATGTAATTTTTATTTTTTTTACAAAATAATTAATTTTCTTTGTAAACCTATTGATTTTTGATTTTTTTTTTCCAAAATTTTAATTTCTTAAAATTGTTTCCAAAAATTCAATATTTGAAATGTAATTTTCAAAAAAAAAAAATTCTAAAAAATGTAATTTTCTAATCTATTGATTGAAAAAGAAAATAGAAATTTCTATGAACATCTATGGATTATTGAAATTTTTTGTGAAAAGCTGTGAATTTTTGAAATTGAAATAAAAACCAAAAGTTCACCTCAAAAAAATCCAGCGAACGCACCTTTTAATACCTAAATTGCTTGTTAACTCTACCTATAACTACATAAAACATATTTGATTGATCCCCCTAGCATAATTATTATATATTATAATACTATATTTATAAACTTAAGGTAAGTTTTGCAGGTGTTAAATAATCTAACCTCTTGCTACAATTAAATGAAATATAATCTCTCAAAACACTGTGAAGGGTTAAATCCGTCCCTTGTTACATCTACCTCTCTATATATGTGTATAACATGTTAGGTATTATAGATTTATGTTTCCCTCTCATTTTTTTTATATACAGGAAATTTTTCACTGTTTTTTTTTTATTACTAGTTTTTTTTTTTTTATCAAAATGAATGTATATTTTAATAAAAGGGGTGAAACAAGGGTGTTAGTGTTTATCAATGGATCGTTTTGCAAATTTGATATACTCTATGACATCAATCATCCACCTATTTGTACTTGCATACATAAATAAATTAAATTAAATTAAATCCCTAAAAAAATAAGATACGAAAAACACTAGAAATAATGAAATTTTAATTAAAATTCATTAAATATGAATAGAAAATTGTAAGAGAAATAAAATTACATACATATTTTATGTGCCATTGAGACTCCATTTTGTATAATCATTATTGAATTATGTAAATATCTATGTATTTAGAGCAGCACATATTTCAAGTAGAGCCTAATGCCTTTAAGTTTTCTTTAATGCTCTATTCATTTCGTGACAAATGCTACCTACAAGGAGATTAAGCCTCTAAAAAACGGTTATCACGTAAAAATACATACAGGATTCAAAGGGATCCCTCTCCTTATTGATATATCGATTACTGTCACAAATTTTTAGTTCTGTAGTACCTAGTAAACATATAATGTCTAAGGTATTTTCCTGTAAATAAAATGAAACAATGCTGCTCATTATGTATTCAATGGATTTTGCACGATCAATTCGTGACTTGCCAATAAAGAACCTTAACATAGGGCACATCATGGCAGTAGGTATGATAATTATCCAAAAGACAAATAAAAACCTTTAGACTATGGACCTTTAAAGATTTGCATATTTATTCGATAATATATCATTATTACACGAATGAATCGATTTTCCAACCACACGCAAATAATGATTTATCTATTTTTGAACATGTAAGCATCCAGTGGAGATTGATTGATTTATTTCATTTCATTTGGTTCAAAAAAGAGAAAGACTCGTGATCCCTCCTACCTGAAATGTGATGGAATCCCCATGCTCGATATTCCACGAGAGAAACACTTGATTCAAATCCGAATCCAAAGCAGCCCAGTGCTCTCCCTTCCATTCCTCCATGAGGGATCGGTGGTCCGAGACTTGATTTGGTAGATTTACAACTGTAATATTATCCTCATTCTCTGGATTGGAGCTGCCATCGGTGAGATCGGAATAGTCCAAGCCTGTGGATTTGGAGCTCACAAGAGTCAAAATGCACAAAAGGATGGAAACGTAAAATAATTCTTGGTCAAACATTTTGTTTATATGTATATATACATATATTTTTGGACGGACTCATGCACTAAGGTGTTTTATTCTTCTTATTGACACATACCGTCTTTCACGGGGATTCATTCACTCACTGACAAATTATATACATAAATATATAATATAATATGTAAGTCTGTCTGTGTGTACTACACATTTCTATGATTTTTGTTAGGATGGTAAAGTAAGAAAAAAACGCGCTCGAATATTACTTGCGTGCTGTTTTCACGTATGTGTTCTGATGATGATGGGATTCCTTTACTCACTGCATTGTTCCCATGAACCACTTTCACAGAATGCGGTGGTTGTTGTAGCAATAGTTGTGCTGCTCCTCCTGATGCTTCACACAAAGTCACGCAAAAAACAAAAAATTGACGACAACGAGGTTCCCTACTTTTTATTTCCCTATGTATATTTGTACTCCAAGAGAATAAAAGCTGCTTCAATAAAAAAAGTAGAACAAGTGATGAGACTCCCTAATTTCTTATTTTATTATGATAAATCACGTTCCTTTCCATAATAATATTTATTATTCTATTAAATTCAAACGTTTTTATATATCGTAAAGGTAGTATACATACATATACTAGTTAGCTATGATTGTATAATAATATCTCTTGATTTTGTTTGTAGAATCATTCTAATTTGATATTCTTTCAATGCATTAAGTTTTTTCGTTTAAACGAGACATGACTGTATACAGAGGAGATGTGATTCTTTTTGGTGGGTAACTTCAATTTGGCCTGAATACTAGTGATGTGTCGTTCGTGAATGTAACAGCTCTATGACCCGACTCACCCCCATATGATGGATTTTTTCCCTTTTGATTATAAAAAAATTTCGTCAGTATGAAATTTCAAGCGAAGATAGGAGGAAAAACGTTATGGGGAAATTATGCAGCAGAGAAAAAAAATTTGGATTTTTTTCTAAATAAACAAAAAATCTGAGGAGCCGTTTCTATAAAAAGAGCCGTAATTCCCATAACTACTGAAAACTATCATGTACCTAATTCTAAAGATATTTGGTGTTATGTCTATCTCTTAAAGATATTATTTTAGAAAAGACCGTCTTTAGACTTTCTTCCATTTCTGGCTTTTAAAAAATATTAAGAAATAATTGCCCTCAAAATTCCTCAAATTATTCTAAATTTGGACGGGAAGTACCTCTGCCCCCCCCCCCTTTATACCCTTATTCTTGTATATCTACACTGCACAAACACCTGGAAGTAAATCAAAAACCCGACTATTTCAAATTTTGAGGTATCTCAGGTCATTGTTAGCGCCATACAGTCACTTTTAATTTGAATCAAGGATATTTTTTAGTATTTGATTTATTTGAAAAATGTATTTATCACCTTGTTTCTAATCCCTTAAAGAGTCTAAGATATGCGTAATCATTTGGAGTTTCCCTGCTTTTTTTTTTTTTTACATAGGACGAGAAACGTCATCGCTGCCAGATTTAATGCTTAGGGGAGGAACTCTTCTCGTGAGAAGCACACTCGAACAGAGATAAGCAGGCTGACGGGAATGGCTCGTAAGACCATCTATAGTGTTAAGAAGAGGCTAGACCACAACGAGACCATAGAAAAAAAGAATGGTTCCTAAAAAAGACCATCATTAATGCAGATGGCCTTAAGGATGCCATAAAAAAGGGTCCAACCAAGTCTCTTTGCGCCCATGCCATACGAGTTCGTGTTCAAAAATGTAAAAAAAAGTTGGGTAGAAAGTCCCTGATGAGGTCCCTCCTCACAGCCACCATAAAGATAACCCATTTCCGTTTCCGGGGACTCTTCAACAATATAAGGTGTGTAGCACCAGACAGAGTCATCCTCTTCTAAGCCGAGAAGACTTTTGACGTTGATCCCATCTACAATCGCCCGAATGACTGTTATGTCAGCTTCAAGGAAATCAATGTGGACCTTTGAAAAGTGCCACTGCCAAACACCCAGCATCAACCATGGCGCTAGGTATTTTTACCTCCAACGGCATTGTGGTACCCTTGACCTAGTTTCCGGAGTGTTACAGGCTCACTGCAGACATGTAGTTCGACTTTTTCATTTCCAACCTGCTCCCCCGGATCCAGGCAAATTTCCTTGACGGCAATGACGTTTTTCAGCAAGATGGGCCCCCTCCTGAGACCTTCTAAGCTAACAACATCACTTCCTGGGACAAGAAAATGTGGCCATTCATACAGTTTGGATGTGAATCCCCTCGACTTTTATTTCCTGCTGAACATCAAGAGGAGGGCCTATAGCATCCATCACTCTGTCGACGAGAATTGGGATGCCATGGACCCGAACTTCATTTGCAAAACTTGCAACTCTTTTTGCAAGAGGCTTGTTTCCAATGACGGCCAAATAGACTAAATCAATTTGACATTGGCTAGATATCAGAAAATTATTAAGAAAGATTTTTGTTAAATGTATAATTAAAGAATGGTAAGCTATTTTATTTTTTCTTTCCAATTGTGTAAGTTTCGAGTTTCCACCCGGTACATAGTGTTGTGCCGGTCCTTATTTATTTGGTCTTGTTCCTGTCCAGTCTTAGGACCTGTCCGTAAGACTGTCAGTCTTTAGGACTGTCAGTACTAAAACTGATTTAAAAAAGAATAAATAAAGTACAGTGACAACATCTACGACTAACCTATGTATATAACTCAGTTTATATTTATTCAGTACTTATCAGGAAGGAACTACAGTCTTCCATCCTAAATAAGGACCCACAAAACAAAATATATAAGCATTTTCAGAATTATATATATTTATAACTAAACAAAAATTTTATTCGCAGATTATTTGTTTGTTTTGACAAAATTTTTGTTTAGTTATAAATATATATAATTCTGAAGGACAAAGTTCATTATTCCTTTGTGTGAAAAGTTAGATACTTTTTTTTAATAGGTATTAGTATTTTCAATGTTTTATACATTTTTTTTTCTTGTGTGTCAAAGATTAGCAACATTAATTGTATTAAAAATTTTCAAACAATATAAAATAATTTTTTTTTTATGAAAAATCTGCAAACCCCCATCCAAAAAAGATCCTTTGAATACCTTTTTGTTTTTATTATTACTATTTTAGGATTTCATATCTTTCGTTTTCGGGTTTATTGCATTTTTGTTATTCTTATTTCAAAATATTTGTCATTCACCTCTCATGGGAATGTTTATGTTCATATCTCCTTGTTGTTTGGATGAAGGACTTTTGAGGAGGGCTTAAGGCACTTGGAAAATCACAACAACTTACATATGTATAATGTATTGTATTTTCTATGAAAGGAGCAATAAAACGTTCCATACAGAGAGATCCTTTTGTATCCTAGAACATTTGAAGATGAACAAATCGAAAAGTAAGGATGAATTTCGGTATTATGTCGATATTGAATTAAGGATATCAGTTTAAACTTATAGCAATGAACGTTATTAAGTTTTTAAACAAAGCGGCAGCTAGTGGCACCATCTTGCAGTCAAATATTACAACTCCCTGAACCATAATATTATCTAATATAAAATATAGTTTCAGGTGGTCCATTGAAATCTGAAGACTTACAAATTCAATAATTAATTAAGTTTATGCGATTGTAATTAATACATATTTTGATATATTAAAACTCAATCAATTAGTTACAAAACAAAACAACCTCTCTAGTTTACGTGCAAGTCGAGAAAATGACACTTGAACGTGATCGACGAATTTTCAAATGCGCACTCCCAACAATTGGGGGATTCCAGGACCACCGTTTATGCCGATAGCAAGTCCGAAACGTTTGAGAAGAAGAAGGACTCTGTCAAAAAGGTCAAACTGGAGAAGGAGGAGTTCAAGAAAGCAACCCAGGACAATCCCCTCAAGTTCATAAGGGTTCATGCAAGAGAGATCGGGCTTTCACATCAGACTGTCGAGAGAGCTATCAAAAAGGGATTGGAAAGAACCTTGTGAGTGTGAAGAGGCCACTTTTGACACCATGAATGAAAAAAGCAATCTGTTCCGTTGCAAAGATCTTTTGAATGAGTTTTCTTAAGTTCTTTTGAACTCTTTTTTGACACTTTTGGCCATGATGCCAACCCACTTGAATATACCACTAAGTGCATATCGAGTAGAAGACCTGCAGTGTCCGTCATCGAACCATTGTCAACCAGCATGGGGACGCCATGACAGAGGACTACATCTGCAGCAGGTGCCAGTTCAGAACACTTATTAGGGGTAACAGGGGAGTTCCCAGGGTAGGGGGTAGGATGAGGGGGTTTAGCCCAACACCAATTAAAGAATTTTTGTTTTTACTAAAAAATTTCATATTTGAAATTTAATTTAAAATTTATAAAGTTTTTAATTTAATAATTCTATCGATAGCCATCAATTTATAATTTTTCTCCAAAAAATGAATATTTGAAATAGTTTTTCCAAAAATGAATATTTGAAATAGTTTTTCCAAAAACTTTTATAATTGAAATATAATTTTTGAAACTTTTTTGTGAACAGCTGTAGATTTTTTAAATTTTTCTATAAAATTTAATTTTTTAGAATAACTATGGATATCTGAAATTTTTTGTGAATGACTAAGGGTTTTAGAAATTTTTTCACAATAAATTTATTATTTTTAAATATTTTTCCCAATAAATTTATTATTTTAATTATTTTTCACAATAAATTTTATATTTTAAATATTTTTCACAATAAAATTTATATTTTAAATATTTTTCCATAAAATTTAGTTTTTTGGGAATACCTATGGATTTTGGAAATTTTTGGTGAATAGCTGTGGATTTTGGAAAAAAAAATTCTCAAAAATTTAATATTTTGAAACTTTTTGCAATAATTTTTCTCCAAAAAAATCAACAGCTAAGATCCCTCCCAAAAATATATATATATATAATCCGGTGGACGCCCCTATGTAAGAACAATTTAAAATTGACAGCTGACAGAGTAAATAAACTAGGAGTTGTTGATGAATTTGGGATACCATTTTAAAAAGAAATTGTCTTTTAACGGAGAGAGGGGAGGGGGGGAGGATGGAAGTACTGTATAAAATCTATAAAAATATTTTATTAAAAAGAATCAATTTCATTTTTTTAAAATAAAGATATTTTTTGTTTTTCTTTTAAAAAAAAGATTGTTTAATTTTAAGAAATTCCCTTTTATATATAAAAAAGTGATCGTTAACTTTATGAGTTGAAAAAATATTAAAGCAAAAAATGGGTTATTCTAGAGTACTTCTTTTAAAGAATTCAATATTATAACTTAACAAGTGTTACATACATCAAGAATCACTATGAACAATTTATTTCCTTCTCTCACTCTGTTAGCCATATATAGGTCATACGGATATTAAGTTAACTCGTAAAACCTTGTATGACCCTATCTCAGAACATGAATAAATATAATAAACTAACATTTAATGATTAATAAACACATACACAAATAAAAATATCTTATAAAAAATACATAAGGTGGAAGCCGATGTGAAGCATGGTATATCAATTTGTCATCTTCATTTTCATCACAAGTCATCTTCGCCCTGTATTAATACCTCCTTGAATGTCCTCCTCTGCAAACTCCATCTCCAAATTATTAATTCATTAAGTGGTGCCCACATATCGAAGCTCAATTCGAAAAATATGTGCTACTCTGTTGCAACTATGGGGAGGGGCACTGGAGCTATGCCTTCCCAATGCGAATCATGTGTTCCCCACGCCCAACTGAAATAAAAAATAAATATAATTTAAATTTCGATCTACTAAAACTGCAGAATTCTACATTCTAAACTCTTGTACATAGCAATCGTTTTTGTTTTTTTTAATATGCCTCCATAACTTTTACTATTTAGGAGTAGTGTATAAATAACCTATATGTGTGTTATATTGTCTTTTCTAAAATAATAATGATAAATTTAAATATTGAAATATTATAAAAAAGTCATCTCAAGCTAGTCAACTCACAAATAAAATACCTAGTCACGGCCTTGCTTCCTCCTTGAATTTTTTTGTTCTTTTAATTTGTCAGATGGAGTTACACTGATAAAGAATAATTAAACATAAGTACTTCACCTGACTTAGAAATTGTCATTGAAATCCATATAAAGGGTTTTTCATTAGGGACACTTAAAAAAAATCTGTTAGGAAAAACGATGCCATATTTATTTTCTTTCTTTGACATTTAGTCACTCCCTATATTGCTCCAGATTTCATCATGGAGCAATATACACTTGATCAGCGATTGCAAATTATCCAAATTTATTATCAAAATAACCGTTCAATCCTGATGCTGATTTTCATTGCAAAATCATTTTCACTGATGAAGCTCATTTTTGGCCCAATGGCTTTGTTAATAAGCAAAATATACGTTATTGATCAGGCAGCAATCCACAAGTGCTTCACGAGACATCATTGGATCCCGAAAAAAAAAATACTGTTTGACAATAATAATCACCAAGTTACTGTAAATGGAAATCCCCAACCCACAATGATAATAGATTTTCTTTCGGCCACAATTGCAAGTTATGGACTTGGCAAACATGTGGTTTCAACCGGACAGTGACCCTTGTCGCACAGCAAACGTTCCAATCCACTTATTGCAAAGCAAATTTGATGAGCTCATTATTTCAAGAAATGGTCAGTTGATTGGCCGCCTCGAGCGTGCGATTTAACGCCTTTAGATTATTTTCTATGGAGTCATATGAATTTATTGCTCTACACCAATAAGGCGGCGAAGTTAGAAGAGCTCAGAGAAAATATCGAACACAGAATTACTGCAGTATGGGTCAATTTATTCGAAAAAGTATTGGAAAATTGGATTCTGCGGTTGGACTTATGTAAACATGCTCATGAGGGTCACGCTAAAGAAATCAATTTAAATACATAAATGTATATGTTTATAATTTGTACTGAAAAAATAAATTTGGGAAAATCTCTAACTGTTTGTGCTTTTATTTATTAAAAAAAGTTGAAGCTCTCTGAATGAAAAACCCTATTCATTGAGCATATTTCCTTTTCTTGGAACGACCGACTATTAAACCTACTCACATTGCGTTCAAGGGAATACTTTCGCCTAAGCGCGTTGTCCATCGCCTATATTGTTCTATCCCTGTATTTAGTACTTATTAGATCACTGATTATATTGATATATGACTATTAAAACATTACATTTCGGACTTGATGTCAATGAACAAAATAATAAATGAAAATATTCTGATTATAGATTTCATTTAATTAAAAGAATTATAAATTTTCCAATCTTAAACAAAGTTCTGGAAATTGATTACACGTTAACTATTTTCAGTCTCATCCAAAAGTTAAATATTTCAAATCAATATTTCTTTACTCAAAGGAATTCATAACTATTTGATAGATAAATAAATATATTGAATAAAGTTTGAATATATAAATATATTTTATTCATTTTACGTCATTGTAGAATACAAAAAGCTGAAAAAGGACAATGTCACAATAATGGGCTAGAAGTACTTTGCTCTATCAGGAGTTCTTCCTTAATAAGTGTTCAATATGATCTACAAAGAATCATTATTCAATAGGACTTTGTCCACACGCATATTTTTACGTTAAATACTGTAGATGCTATTGATCATTTTGAAATATATAGATTAGAGTGCCGGATTAATCAATTTATAGTTTGGGAAAAAATTAGATAGTAAAACTAAATTAGAGAAGATGGCCGGAATGAAAATGAAAGGAAAATATCACGGAGCAACCTCAATCCATTACAACTGTGCCTCAAATTGATTAAAGAAACAACTCGACATAAGAGTTTAATTAACTTCTGGATGGAGCTTGTAAGTAAAAAAAAATGCTCTTGAAGTGTCTCTCCTGTTTCATTGCTAATTCTGAATTCATCTATTTAAAAAACCTCTTATACCAATGTAAATTTTTGCTCTGAATCCAGCTTGTATCTCAAGCTATTACTTGTCTAATTCTTATTTGTGTCGATAATAACTCAATTACGCAAACACCCATGTGTATTGAAAAAAAGTATCATCAATAAAATAAAAGAATCTTTAATGTATGTCATTACAAAAAAGAAAATAAAGCAACATTTACGAGTCTCATTGCACAATTTCCGCTCTAATAAATATCTGTGCAAATAATTCCTTCCCCAATATCAATGTTTTCTTCATTTTGTTCTATGTCAGGTATTAAATTGATAAACTCATTTCATCTAATAAAGTAATGAAAATTCTCCTTATTACATTGGTAATCCCGAGCACTAAAGTAATAATTAATAGAATCACTCATAAGTAAAACAAAAATTCATTTATTTTACTTTTTAGAAAAAAAAATAGACAACACCGGATATCATTTACACATTCACTCACAAAAGATGTGTTTCTACAAACGAAAGCAAACATCTGTTCTGTTTATCGTGATTTGAATGTTTGTGCACTTGTCACGTAGAATCGTTCAAAAAAAAACAAAAAAACTAAGCAAACTTAGATAAAAAAATAGCAAATCATTTTTTTGATCACCTCAAAAAACCCTGAGATATTCATATAGTAAATAAAGAAGAGATGAAGGCTAAGAAATGTGTAAGAAAAAATATTAGTTTAAGGATAAACACATCTTAAATTTCAAATCTAGATTGGGAGAGTTAACTCTGAGTTGATTGTTAAAAGTACATCGTATCTAGTTTCATTTACGTATATCGTGGTGCAAGGTAAATTCATTCGAAGTAAATAAATTCCCTGTAAAATTTATCCCTAGGCATTTCATTCACATTTTGAAGAGGGATATTTATTCACATCATACATTTTATGTTTCTAACCTAGTTAGTATTTTTATGAGAGGACTTGTAGTCGGCCGTGGAGATAACTTCTGACGTATGGGAGACGGATATGATTTATGGATTAGAAATGATGTAATCATATATATATAATAGTGAGTAGGGATGGAATCCCGATCCGTTTATTTTATTCCCTCCATGAGAGATATAAATATATCCTATCATTGCTCTTCCCCTGATATCGACTATTGTCTATCTTCTTTTCTTTCCTCGCAATTCAAATATACATAAGTAGTAATTAATAACTAAGTTCCTCCGGGCACCTCATTCCCTTCTCCAGGATCAGGTTCGGACCTAGTGATTTCTAATTTAACAAGAGACATTATAAAGAAGAACATTATCTTAATGAAAATGGTACTAGTTTGAATGCTTATATTTGATTTTTATAATAATATTCTATGTAATTTAATACTCATTATTATTTAAAATTTATGTTAATCCGTATCTCAGTTGTTCAACATCTATAAAGAATAAATATTTACATTATGAAAATAAGGCATTTGTTAATCTTTAACAAATATCAGGATGTCAACTAAAATCAAATATCAAGTAACTGGTTGACGAGCAACAATTGAAGATGAGTCTGATAATGTGGCAATAGCAATGTGTAACAGCCACAACGCGAAACAAAATCGCTCAGAAGCAGAATCTACCATACTTCGTACGACACGACCAAATTCGCCGGAATAAACTTGGATAAGCTCTAATGCCAGATGGGATCTGTTTAAGCTAAATACAGGATTAAAAAAGAGTGAGATCATTCCACAATTGTGTCAATGGTGCGAAGAACCACTGGGTAATGTTTTGATAAAAGAAGATCTACAGATTTTGTCACAAAGCGAGGAAAAATTATTAGAATAAATCCAAAAACTAGCTGTAATTCTGCTGACACGATGTATCAAGAGATGAGCTACTGGATATGAGCCAAGCCCATTGTGCTTCAAGTTCAGTTCTGGATAGAATCCAACAACAATAAGAACATGGATAATAATTCATTGAGGGGTGTTTTCAGGATTATTTATATATATATATTGTTAAATATCTTATATTACAAATATTTTCTTTATATCTGGAACAATTATTTACTACATATAACTAATAACTACCTATAGCTATAAATTAAATCTATATTTATAGTCTTTAGACTCAAATGACTCAATCCTACATATATATAGGCTATAAAATATATTGGTAATTTTTTTTGTGTTGGAGTCGGAATCATTCAAAATACCGGACTTGGAGTCGTGAATTTTATTTACCGACTCCGTAGCCCTGGTGTGAATCCTCCTTAATATTTTACTTTTGATGATGAAAGCAGGATTAATTTAGATTAGTTATTTAATAGGGGTGTACCGAGGCATTGGAATTGGGTCAACACTCCCAATCCGACTGATACTTATTTATATATGCACATTATTAAACAAAAAATAAGTTATTAGACAAACATTATTATTCCAAATGCTTAACCAATAAAAGTAGGTACAAACTAACGTAGGGGTTCCTACCTATAGGGGCTCCCGATATATATTGAAGAAAAAATAACATCCCCTTTGCGCCATTTCAGTGACGGAAAGGCTGCGGAGACCACTGGTATATCCAATTAAACTGTCTAAGGCATAAATAAGTTTATAAAAGTCCTGCACATCCAAGAAATACCAAAACTTATGCAGCAAAAATATAGCCGACTTCCGACCTGCCTCTATGTGGCCCTCCTACAGCTCTGACCTCTACCCCCTGGACTTTGCAGTTTGAGAGTCTTAAGAATGTCTACCGCACCTCTAATTGAAATTTGGATTCGCTCCAAGCTTCCTTCATGACAGCGTGGTACGCGATGGACACTGCCTTCATCGTCAAGAGCTGAAAATCTGTTTGTCAGCTTGTGGAGGCTGTTATTGCTTCTGAAGGAGGACATATTGAATAAACAATATAGCTAAATATAATATTTAAACGTATCTAATATTCGTTTTGAGTTGTTTTCACTTGATTTCATAAAAATCATGTTTCTCGCATTTGAGTCATGCTACTACTAGTTTTGCATCCCCTCTCTGCATTGTCTTACATTATAAAATATATTATACCGAATTACGATGGTTCACCTCAAATTTTATGAAAAACTACCGTTGGCCATGTATGGGTCATAAAATAGCTAAATATTAGTTGGTTGAAACCTTTTCATTTATAATATCCTATACCACTCTTTGCATTGAAAATATTTTATCAATTTTGTGAAGAAATGGCGATGTAGTCTTTCAAATTAGTATAATTATAAATTTGTAGAGATAAAAAAATTAGATATTAGTATAAACATATTAATACTCTTCATTCTAGTAACATATCAATTCAATTGCATACTTTAAGAAAGACCCTGAAATGAGACATTTTTATGGCTTTTAAACTGATATATATTTTTTTAAATATCTTTACATTCAAAGTTTTTAACGAATAATTAATTTTTACAAAGAGATGCAACACATAATTGGGAGCATATATAATTTAATGGTAGTTGATGGTGTATTGACTAGATAATTAGTCCTTGACAATTCTGCAAAGTTATTTTTTTTTCGGTTTTTCCGGGAATAAATACAGCATTAAATACCTTATTTGGACAAATTCCACAAATTTAGAATTCTTGCATGACACTGTTTCTGATGGTATCTTTATCATCCTGATCCGTAGAGTAATTTGCAATAGAAGAATTTTTTAATTAGGAATGAAACTCTACTACTACTTCAACAGTCTCATTGCCACACATTATAAACAAAATAAGTTTTGTTGCCACGCCCTGTATTTGTTAAATTAAGAATTTGCATAGAAGGGGGAGGAAAAATATGGATAATGTAGTCTCTGAGGTGGATTAACATCTCAGAAAAAGGAAGGGGGGATTAAGAATTTGTTATATGTTTTTCTGTGTTTTTGTTGGAGAAAAAAAATTAACAAAACTTAATTTATTTTTTCCATTTTTTGTTGCCAATTATGATAAAAAAATGATTCTTTACAAAAATAGCTTTTTTGTATATATTTTTAGTGTAGAACTTTATTAATAAAAGTGTTTACTTTCTTAGCGAAGATAACTAAAAAAATGATTTAAATATAGTATACGTTAGTAATTCAAGGGATATTTAATTAATGACTATAATTTTGCGTAGTGATTCACAATGATATTACGATGATTTATCTAACATGAACATTTATAATACATTTACTGGTCCGTAGTTGATTTGTATTCAATTATTCTTATTACTTATATGTTTTTAAACTTTTATAAATGAACTTACGCCCTTCTGATAGCACATGATCATCTTATTATGAAAATGACTTTTTCAATCTTTTTTTTTTTTATCTAGAATCATTATAAATTTATTTAATAGAGATAATTTTGACTTTTTCAATAATGATAGCTGTTGATCGATTTTTTGAGCCCCCAACCCCTCAAAATTAACAATTTTATTTTATTTAATCTATTCAGAATTGTAGAGCTCGAGTCTGGAGACGGACAAATTATTTGTTCTGGACTTGGACTTGACTCGGAATTTGTAGACTCGAAACACCAAGGAATTGTAATCCAAAAAATATTGTTTATATTACAGCTCCAAATGCAACAGTAGTGGAAAATGATGTAATTTACAACTAACAGTTAATTTCCTGCCTTCTTTCTTTTTTAAGGAAGGGAGGAGGGGGGAGAGGGGTATTGAGATATATACTGAGGATTACAATGTTATTTGTTTCTAGAACGTTAAGTTTTGAAAAAAATCAGATAAGTGATGTCTCCCATTGTCCATAAACAGAATAAACTTAACTTCGATATTTTTTCTTTGAATAACTTCTCATTAGGAGGTTTTATATGGCTAATTATTTTATAAAAAAAGATGCAAAATTAAGCTATGAGTACATTTAACTTTATAGTTATAAATAATTAGTTTTTGGAATTTTTCAAAAGTATTAAAAATGTTGGGTTTTCCAGATTAAAACTGCTTTTAATTACCCAATTTCGAAAAAAAAATGCAGCATTTTAGACTTTTTGCGTAAAACTGGATGTGATAGCGCCAATTTTTACTCTCTCGTATCATTATCTGTGAAATTATTCGTATTCGAATCTTAAATATCCAAAATTAAAATTTTGAATCTTCCTCCTCCTCCGTTTTTTCTGCCAAGCAACAGTTTTTTTCTTTTCTCAGTATTTACTATTAAAAATAAGAAGTGAAGGGAAGATTGTATTAATCTCGTCTTGGATAGTTGCAAGTCAAATAAACACTTCAAGGATTCAATTTGTTCGATAATTTTTCCGGTAATAACATGAAGAGGCGATTAAATTAACAAGTTAATTTGTCTTGGATTGTTGCCATTCAAATGGACACTTATGAGAATTTAATCTGTTCAATAAAGCCAAATAGTGACATTGTATAACTAATTTGATAAATTACTTTGATTACTTAAGACAACATCATCTTTCTTTATGAGATGGGATACAAACATAGATACATTTAGATACAAACATCACATCATATCACACTTTGATTATCGTCTCCCATACGTCTGTGAAACGGGCAGGTTCATACAAGTAATTTTACAAATTTCAAATGATGAAAATGTATTGAAAAATTGTTTTTTGTATATTACAAATTGATGAAACTAACTGATTTTCATAAATTGCACCAATAAAAAACTCAGGGATTAAAATACAAAGGGTTTAATTTTATAAAATATTATATCAAATCATTTTTGTAATATTTATTTTCAACGGTAAACGCACGTTTTCAATACTCCAACCTAAGGAAAAGAGGCGTCATTCATATCGATCAAGAATGGTTCTTTCTTATCCCTAATTTTAAAATTATGTAAATGCGTTATTTTCATCTCTTGTACAGTTCATTGTCATCACGTCTTTTGACTAAGATTCATCAAATGTAATATATTACAATTGAACGTTTTGGATAAGGTTATATATTTATTTTTTTGCAAAAAACCTGAAACATAAACTATTAATTAAAACCATAGTTCATAGTGTCTGAATCATAATTATTCTATTAAAAATTATAAAAGTTATTTGAAAACAAAAATATATACCCCTCATCATATACAATTATATATATTATATTCTATATTTTTTTTAACGAGATTACGTGAACCCTGAACATAATTCATATACATAGTTTTTGTTTACTTTGTAATTTCAACCATCTTGTCTCTTCTTTCCTTTTTAGTCTTTTTACCCTAATCCATGATAGCAACTGACTGTATTTTAAAAAAAATCTTTAGAATCTCGCCTCTAGAATGAAAATACATTATAAAAAAGTATAATTTCTTTAAGTCAAACTGAAGCATATAAATAAGTAAAAACTTAGATAAGAAAATAAATAAATTATGTCTGGTTGAACGAGTGGCGGGTTAATTAAAATTGTCGGCAAACAAAGTTTTTTTTCCCTTGTCTTTGTGAGGGATGGAAAATATATAAAGAGAGAACAACATAAAATTTTTTTTGACTGGTCATATTCCCTTGAGGAAACATCTAAGGAGGACGGTCTTGGTGAAGGTTGTTTGGAGAAGAACCAGAATATCTTGTACATCTTATAAGGAGATGTGATTCCCTAGAATGCGCAAGGAGAAATATATGGGGTTTTAGTCGATATCTGCAATGGAACAAGAAGGATATTTTATTTTTTATTTATAGAATTATTGCGACTGGTTGTTTTGACGATGTTTTTAGAGAAGTTTGTGATTTTGACAGTAATCACGAACTGTTGTGAAATGATATTATGTGTGTTGACTTTTACTTTAAGAGAGGATCTTATTTTCATTGTGGTATGTTTATATTTATGTTTAGTTTATCTTTAGTTTATGTTGTGGTGTGGAAGGGGTGTTTGTTTTAAGTATTTTATATAAAAATTCTTTTTGTGATCTGATTTGATTTGTAACAATGTGATGATTGCATTTTCATATGAGATATACCTCAACTTCGGGGGTATATGCTATACGCAAGGGCTGTTGCATGAAATTGGAGTTTTTGTGACCTTTTGGGGCGGATTTGTCGTCACATATGCTCCCAGGGTAAGAATAGGAAAAAAGTAATTTTAAGAGTGCATGGTAGCTGCCATGTTTTCTATGCCTATAACTTCATTACAATTAGCCATACATATAATGCAATGCCTATGGAATCTCAATTACATTTTACAGAACAAATCATCATTATAAATTATACTTTATTGGTTTATTTCCAAATTGGATTATATATCCATCAATTCTGCATATGTTTAGCTATTATCCATCTAATTTGATGATTATAATTTTTTGTGAAAT
Source organism: Lepeophtheirus salmonis (assembly GCF_016086655.4). NCBI lineage: Eukaryota > Metazoa > Arthropoda > Copepoda > Siphonostomatoida > Caligidae > Lepeophtheirus > Lepeophtheirus salmonis. The sequence continues at coordinate 26,142,360 of NC_052143.2, forward strand.
GCTATATGAAAAATGAGCTCAATTAATACATTTCTTTGCAAAAAAATAGTTTATGTTTCAAAGGGAGATGTAATCATCAATGTATATATATATATATATGTATATAAAATATCTGTCTCATCTTAGTATGGTGTTGTAAATTTAATTTTTATATTTAAAAGAAGTCTAAGAGTTACAAAAATATCCAGTGAATTAAAATCATTTTTCTAAAATATTTTAACACATTGATATACTAATGAAAAGAATAACCCTGGCAACAGAGTTACTATGAATAATAAAATATGTAGATACATAAAATATTGAGGAGAAAACTCTTCATCTAGAAATACATAATGTAGACTAGCAATTTTTTTACTCTTTTTTTCAAAGATTCAGACCATATCATTGTGAATCAATATCAAGAAAGAAGACTTTCATAGGTAGAAAAAAGTACAATATGTTTTTAATTATTCCTGGTGAACTAGTGATAAGTTTTTTTAATACCTTTTATAACTTATTTAAGTTTGCTATATATTATATACATATACTTAATGCTAATACTCTTAACCAACTTTTTTCAATGGGTTAGTTTTTCCCCAGTCTCTTTTCTTTATTTTTAAGAGCTTGATTCATAATGCTTTATTTTAATTATTTATAAAGAAAGGATAATGACCCTTTCGAACATAAAAGGTTCTAGAAAGCTCATTTATACATACTTTTTGACAAAATAAAATGCATTTAAATCTATATTGCACGTTAGGGTGAAGTTGATGCCCGGATTTTGTGTTTTTTTTCTTCTTCTTTTTGTACTTTATATGTGTCATTTACTTAGAAATTTGAGTTCAAATTTTGGAATAAATATGTACATTTTGAATATAAACAAATTATAATTCGCTCATATAGTAATATTTTTAATGGTGATTGGACAATTAATCGGAATCAGGAATCTAGTGTTTTTTCTGGAATCAGCATCGGGAAAATAAGGTTCAATTTGCGATTCCAATTCTTATTTATTACTATTATATAACTATTTATTACTTTTTGAAGTTATGAAAAAAAAAAAAAAGCTTACTCCTCAAAAAAGATTAAGGAATATTTGCTTTTCACTAGAAAATTTAATATTTGATTTTTTTTTTTTTTTTTTTTTTTAAATTTCATAATTGAAATTTAATTTAATTTTACAATTTATTTGTCAAATTTTTTCCCAATATCCAAGCCACCGCCTCCCCCCCCCCCAATATATATATATGTATGTGGACGCCCCTGATAGCAAAATTGTATTTTTAACTATTATTTAAAATATTAAATAATCGGCATCAGGAATTTTCACAAGAATTGCATTGGAATCGGTATCGAATTTTTTTTTGGAATTGTCCTATTAATAGTTTTTATGAAGTAAAGAACATACAGTTAATTCTGGATAGAGAAAACTTAAAATTTATAAGATGAAAAGTATCAAATATCCGAATTTCTTTTATATTCGAAGTATATAAAAAACTTATGTAAATAAGTAATTTTAAAACTCCCGATTACGAGGCAACCAGAATTTGATTAGATCCTGTTTTTGATAGATCATCGAGGATTTTTAGCTTATCTGTAAGTGTAAGTGTTTTTTGAGAGGTACTAATATATATGTATGGATTGGAAATCAATGTAAAATGATGTAAAAATAAACATAAAAAACAAAAATTGAGTATCCTGTATAATTTTTCCCGGGCGTCATACTTTGTCTTTTTATCTCGAATTTGGAGACAGTGACAGAGAATTGTTGAAACTCTATTCTTGCAACCTTTTAATAATAAGGGAATAACTTTGGTACGTTAAGCGAAGGAATGTAAAGTGAAGAGAAGGATCTCGACTTTTCGAGTTATTCGGATAACTAGTTCTTTGAAGGGTCACGAAATTAGATGGAAGGTCTCATTGTTTGGAAGGGCATACTTGAATAAAAAAAAGAAGCTTTCTAAAATAAATTAAAAACATTAAATTAAATTTCCAATTCGTTTAATTTAGAATACTTCCAAAAGAAAATGTTTTGATCCAAAGGTATCGACCAAGTCTAATGTTTCAGATATACTTTCTTTTTCTTCTTCTTGGATGATGAAAGTAATGGGTATCATTGTGAAGAACAACATATATGCCATCAAATGCACTAACTCAGGAAACAAACCAAAAAGTGTTATTATTTAAAGGTTGGGAGGATTGAATTTCAACTATCCTCTGTAGCTGTCTCCAATTTCGAGATAAAAAGACAAAGTATGACATCCCCGCAAACTTGTACAGGATACTCCAAAAATGTTTGCGACAGCTTAATATTTGTACCTACTACAGGGGTGTCTGCAAGGTTATATTTTGGGAAGGGCTTGGTTTTTAGATTTTTTTTTTTCAATTTCAAAAATGCATATCTATTCAAAACTTAAATTTCAAATATAATTTTTTTGGAAAAAAATTGAAAAACTTCAATTTCAAATATTAAATTATTTGGAAAAAATTGAAATTCAAATATTAATTTCTTTGGAAAAAAATCCAAAAATCTATTTACTCACAGAATGTTCTTTTTTTTTTCCAAAATTAATATATTTTCAGAAAAAATTAAATCTTTTGGAAAAAAATTCAAAAATTAAGTTAGGAATATTAAACTTTTTGGAAAAAAATTTCAAATTTTAAATTTTTTGCACTGCTGCATAATTTGCTCGCATGAGGAAAAAAAATTCTAGTAAAAGGCAAAAATTCCTACATCACTTCCTGCCCACCCCCAGAGGACGTTCCTGTATAAAAACGAAAAATCCTCAGTGGAATTTGCCATTCTCATGAATTGCTATGAAGTTGATACCCAAAAAGGGAAGAAGAAGTTGATTTTATGTGGATTTTTACTTCTTCCTGTTTTTTTCTATAAAAAGTGATACTTGAGAGAACGTTGAATATAAGTTTATTTCTATCATATCCAGAGTTGACTGTATTTTGCAACCAGCCAATTAAGTAAATCGGCTCTTTCTGAAACTCTCTTCCTTTTTTTGGTGTCAAATAGTAATTTAAAAAAAAAATTATACTTATATTTTCTAACAATTGTACTTTAATTTCAAATTTATATATCTGGAGTAAAAAAAAATTCTGTAGTTGCAAAAATGGGGGTTTTGTTCAAGATAAATATAAATTTCATTGAAATTACAAAGACTTGTTCATTGAGTCCGTAGACAGTACCAAAAAAAAAAAAGGATTAAGCGTTATTTTAGAATTTGTTGGACACCCAAATCACCCTAATCCTCATGTATTACAAAATGTTATTGAAAAATAAATTGCTGTAATATTTGAAATTAAATTCGGAAAACGACATTTATTAAAAAGTGATTGATACATATTAAATAATATACTTTATGCATTTACAAACATATGTAGCTTCAAAGGGTATTAATCAATATTTTCTTTGTTAAACTCATCTACGCGTTATTTGGTAAATGATTATAGATTTTAAATTTGTTATATGTTAATCACAAAGATTCTACGTCAACTTTCCTCATAATCTACTCCATTTGTATTACTATTTAGAATATATCTGCATTTTTCTATATAAAATATTTATAAATGTCATTATTAGGTACCGTAATGACAGATTTGATATGCCCCCCCCCCTTCGATTACAATATTATAAATATACAGATTATTATAATTACAGATAGGTTCTATTGGATCCAGGAAACCTCGCCTTCGTAAAGTTTGCCTGGGGATTACTCACTTTGTGGAAAGTTTACTGTGGGTAAAACTTGCCGGGCGGAAAATTGGCCGTATTTTATTTAAATTCATAATGTTTTAAAAATCATAATAATGTGCATTTCCAGAACATTTTACTGTAATTTGATTTGAATATTTAATACATGTCCTGAGAAGTTCTGGGCTTAACAAAGAAAGCACAATTTTTTAAAAATACAAAATTGGCTTTTTTAAATTATAAATGTATAGTGTCATTTAGTGTCACACTTAGCACAATAACAAACAAATTAAAGAACAAATTATCATTAAATTTTGACAGCCGTCCTTTAAAGGTTAACCGAAAATGAGGTGAATAAAAAAATAGTGCCATCTATGAGTGAAGTATGCAACTTTTCATCCCATCTGCTATATCCTGATAAAAGCGATACCTAGCCAACACAAAAATGCCCTGCCAGCTGTCGATTCCTTCGTCTCATCACTTGATACATCATGGCTGCTTCATAATTTATTCTTTTTTCATAAATAAACGAAGTAATACAATTTTTTGTAAATGCTGCGTCCTATATACATGTATATATATAACCTGGCCAACTGATTATTTCTATAAATAATTTTTTCCTATCATATAGAAATATAAATGCCATTGTAAAATTAATAAATTATTACAACGTAATATTTTAATACAGTATCGAATAAAATACTATGTAGGAACTTAATTTTATTTAAAAGTATATACAGGGTGCGTGGACAAAATCTGCCGCATTTTAAAGACAAAATTACTCCATCAGCTGATGTCTGATCCGTTTGTTTTTGATGTTAAAAATTTTTCCGGTTTATATGCTTTAGTTATTGTTTACCACTTGTAGCGATAGCATCATTCTAAGTGCCCAAAAAAAAGTCATTATGTTCAATGAGAGAGATCGTAGGTGCGCTGCTATTCAGATTATGCTTAGTGATCACATGAAATTAAGCAATGCTGACATCTCTGGCATTCTGTCAATGCCGGTTAGAACGGTCAGAAGTCTCAGGAAGCAGCTGGAGGAGTCATCGGACCCGATGGACGTTGTTGACAGGAAGAAGAAGGAGGAGAAGAGCACCAGGATTGTCCGGGATGTCACCTTCATCAACAAGGTCAGGGACATCATCGATGAGGACCCCAGCGTTCCATGAGAGCCATGGTGAGGGACCTGGGCGTGGCCGAGTGGACCGTGAGAGCTTGTGTGAAGGAGGACTCAGACAGCCCAACTTCTGACTGAAAAGACTCAAGGGTTGCAGCTGCTCAAAAGCTTCAGGCTGCTGAACATCTTGAAGAACTCAAAGTCGCCGAATATGATCTGGTTGTTCTCTGATGAGAAGAATTTTGTTCAGGATCAAATCCACAACTCCCAGAACCATCGCTGGATTGCCGTGAACAACAGAGACGTCTCATGAAGACCAAGTTCCCATCCTCAAGGTTAACAAGGACATCCACCTGCAGGTCCTGGAGGACGTTGTATGGCCGTGGATGAAGTCTGTTGTCAGCGACAGGCCGTGGATGTGGCAGCAGGACTCAGCTCCGGCTCACAAAGCTAAACGGACGCAAGAATGGCTGAAAAGCCATGCTTTTGCGTTCGTACCCATCTCCTCTTGGCCTCGCTCATCACCAGATTTGAACCCGTTGGACTACTTTGTCTGGTCTTACGTGGAAAAGATGACCAACCGCTCCTCCCATAACACCAAGCAGTTTCTCATCACCTGTATCAAGGAGAAATTCAGTGAGATAGAAGCAGCGTAGATCCAAAATGACTGTTCTCGGTTTTGTATCCACATTGAGCAGGGTTTGGCCTCAGACGGCGGCTACATTAAATAGATAGCTGCTTTATTTCCTAATAAAGATATTCGTTTTTATTTTATGAATAAATATTATAAAATAAGCTTGTAGTTGTTATTTTTTTGAAGCGGCAGATTTTGTCCACGCGCCCTGCATATCTAATTCATTTTTAGAATAGTTGATAAATAATCATGGGAATGATGGTCTGGGTGTACTTTAAAGCCATATATCTGTTGGTATTATTGACTTATTTGCCTTACTACCAGACGGCCTTTTTTTTGTTTTTCGTTTGATTTTTTTAAAGGAAAGGTTGAGTGATACAATAAAAGTAACGACTTAGTGATATGATAATGTTAATGTGAGGGGATTATTTGGGTTTATAAGGGTAATACTCTTTTTAAAAAGCCATATAATCATGGAAGGTAATCATGCATTTACCTTGAGACCTCAAGCATCCTATAAAATCATATAGTTGAACTCATACTTCATTCCTTTTTTAAATATAATTTGCCAACTGTTACTCATACCCAAGGTTAATAGAAATACAAGGTTAGAGTATTCATGGAATAGGGGTAGCTAGAATTTTCAATTTAATGTATCGTATCGACTGCTAGACAAGACACACAAGTTTTAACGTCATAAATAATAACAGTTGTACTGTAACAGTCAAGGAGGACGATATATAGCTACTCTTGGTAACAGTTATTATCTATGACGTGTCTGGGTAAATCCACATCAAATCATCCAGGGCATGTGACCGTTCCTCTTTTGTTTTCTTCAAAATCGCAGCAGAGTCAGCTATGATGAAAAATAGATGACCCTGAAAATTTGATTTTATAACTCACAGTGGTTCTCGAGATATTACATTTTTTAAAATCAGCCGTTTCGATAATCCTGTTGAAAATTGCAACATTTAAAAATGACCTTTTTAGTCATAAAATCTATTCTAAAGGTATTAAAAAGTGTGGTGGAAGTCAAACATTGGTAAGAAAAGTGTTATGGTATTACGCAAAATTAATAAAAATACAAGGTTTGGCCATCATGTAATTGGGCTTGCTAGAATTTTCAATCTGATGGACTGTACCGACTGCTGGACCTTTTGACAAAAAACGTAGCCCCTTATGACGTCTTAGCATTTTCAATTTTATGTATCTTACCGACTGCTGGGTAAAAAAAAACAGACTTTGACAAAACAGGCAACCATTCATCTACTGTGACGTCAATATTAAAAGTGCGATGGAAGTCAAATATCAGTCGTACACGCGTTATGGTAAAACCTTGTATTTCAATTGACTTTGCTTAGACCCTAATAAGTTTATCACTGACTTTCTTATGCTTCTCTTGCCAATATCGCATACAAATTATTTTTTATTCAAAGGATCTTACATGCATCTACAAGTTAGAAGTTATTTCTACTGTTTTTTTTATTATTATTTGATTTAAATGTGTGTATATTGTATATCTCTATGTATATATAACTGGTAGCCTTATGTCCACGATACTAATAAGAAATAATTCCCACAGATACCGATTATTAAAAAAATTAAAAAATCAAATAAATATGTAATACTATCGAAACCTCACTTAAGTTCGAACCAGAATAAGGATTTGTGATAATTAATTCTAAAAAGTAGTGTAGGAGTACAATCAGGACAATTCAAAATACAGTAGTAGTTAGCGAAACATAAGATGGGTGAAATTTGTAAAATGATCTAGGAAATGAAAGTTTACCGCGGCAAACATTCCCAAGTCAAGTTTTCCAAAGGCAAACTTTCATGACACGGCTTTTATTTATGTAAACATTACAAAAATGATTTGTTTCAAAAATATATTTGTTGAAAAGTCTGGTTTTTAAAAAAGCAAGATTTAATTTATTGTAATAACATAAGTCTTGATATCGAATTTTATTTACTCTATCCACAGTGTGATTTTCTTTGTATTTTTTAACCTTCCCTCCAAAATTAGAAAGACAAAAGCCACGAATTGCACTCAAGTTTCCATTTTCGTTATACTTATGCCAGTGATGTTAAAAATAAGGTCGATTTTATTTAGGAGGGGGGGATTTGTCCAACTTCCCCCGGCTAGATATAATTTCATATAAATGTACATATACTGGATTTTTTTTTAATAAATATAAAAAAATACAACAAGGATTAATTACTTTTTTTACTTATTTTAAAATGGGAAAGAAATATATTTCTTTAAAATACGTTATTAATGAAATATGTACATAATTTTATTAAAAATTGTCTTAAAAAAGCCAGACCTTTTCTTAAAAAAGTTCATACTAGAACAAGATATTTTTCCATTTTAGTTTCCAAAAAAGTGTAAGTACTTATTTAAAAGAATCAAAATTAAAAACAGAAAATGTCCCTCATATTTATCTCTTACCCAGGCCCGCTCAAGCTAAAATTAGCTCCGGTCATACATTACGTCTTTTTTTCATTGATAAATCATTACTTATGATATCATTTATAAGGAGGAAGTAAGAAAACACACCCAGCATATGTTGAAATATGAACACATGACGTCACTGGAATGAACATAATGAAAGTGGAAACGGGACATCATAAAGAATCAATTATAAATTTAAAGCGGTTTGATGTTCTAAAAAATGACTTCGTTTTATCAATTTATATATTACATATTCACACTTTGACAATTGATAATGACCAACTTGTAAGATCATGTGAAAATCCCTTTGAGGAACTATGATTGTGATTATTAATGTGTGTTGAAATAGTTATATAACTAAAATTCCTCCTTGCCAAGTCAATTAAGTATTTATTCGTAATCAAAATTATAATTTATTAAGTTTTAGGACAATTGACCGATTTTTTTTTTATTGGTGAACAATTTGCAGAAAAGACATTCGCTGAAAGACTATTCGGGACATTTGGCCCAAAAATGATATTTAATATATTGATATAGGTATGCGATTATAAATATAAAATTCAATCTAAAATGATAGAGTAATAAATAGGTATTGATTACATCCTACATATATATGTCATATAAGCTAACTAAATTAGTGTTATTTTGCAGAAAAATATTTATTATAAATGATCATTATATAAACACAAGACAGTAGAATGTGGTTCGAATGATAATTAATTGATAACGGAGAAATGTTTAGTACTTCCCCCATTAGAATGGCTGTTGTGTTTGTCTATTTTTTAATTTATTGAAAGTAAGACAACGGTAAAGATTCGAACCAAAATCGAACCACATACTCCTGAACTGTGTTTATATAATAATAATTAATGAATATGAGGTAAAAAAATATTTTTCTGCCAATTAACCCTTACCAGTAGACATAGGATCTGTGGGTGATCACTCAATCTCTCAAATATTGCTCACTTTGACTTTTATTTTGGAAAAACTGCTCATTTTGCCCTTTTCTATGTTAGATGACGCATTTTTTTAAATAAATATAGAAAGTTTAGGTGTTAGTTCTATTGCACATCAGCTTTTGATGATTATTTGAAGACATTTATTGAGGGAAAATCTACCTGCCAAAACCTTCTTCATTGGGCTCTCTTTTTGGAGCTAAAATATGCATATGACGAAACCTGGGTCATGATTACATGATCGGATATGTGAGGAAGCTGGCAACAGCCAATTAGAGGAAGGATACATTTGACGCAAAATTGACTCCTGAACAATACTCAAATGAGAAATACTTTTGCGCCGAATTGCTGAATCCTGATATTACATTTATGCAAAAGGTTGGACGTAATACCAGTGGTGGGGATGATGAGATACCTCTATCTAACAAGACTCCTGAAGATCTCACCAACTTCGAATTTTCATCAAGTACTAATGAGAACGTCTTTTAGTATGTTTAAAATTACCAACACTGATCGAAAACAAAATTTAACGGAAAAAATCTTTCTAAAATCTGGACTTGTCGATAAAATAGAGCAAAATTTATTAATTAAAATATAAAATAACAATAATTACTTTAAATTATTCTTATAAAACTGTATTTTTCTTTAAATACAAATTGTTTAATTTTGATGTTAGGGTACTCATTTTTTGCAAGGCATTTACAGTATAAGAACAATACCTATATATCATTTTAAATTGAATTAAAATATACAATTGATATACATCAATATATTAAATATCATTTTTCGGCAAAATGTCTCAAATAATCCTTTGGTAAAATGATGTTTGGGAACTTATCCTACGGCAAAACTGTTTTTGACCAATGGTCTACTCACAGATTAATTGTATGCACATTAGATAGTAAGTATAAATATAATTAACCACAATTTATTTATTTTCGATCGGTTGATGAATGTATGTATGTAGTATTTCATATTTATTTATTCCATGGGGAATTATCATTGTTTACCTAGTTATGAACAAAGCATCAGAGAGTCTTGCAGCAAAACAATACAACTCCCTACATGATAGTATTATTTAATACAAATATATACATGTTACTCACATAGAGCTGTATAAAGTTTATATGTCGCTCTCAAGTCTCAGACTGGCACACCACCTGGCGGATAACATTGTTTTAATAGTTTTCTTATGCCCTATTAGTCTCTAGCTCCGCTCTATAGAATTATCCCTTTAGTGTACCGACAGGTCCATTAAAATCTGAACACTTTGAATTTTAAACTTCAACAATACTTAATTTATTAATTAACGATAGAATTTCAACAAAATTAATACAATAAATAGATCTGAATAGTCTGAGCTCTCTAAATCATTAATATAGTAGCTCTTAGCGGCAACAATGGCATCCAGGCGGCAGCAGAAGGCCTGGCACCCACTGCAAATGTATTGTTCTGTCCTGACCCCCTAATGGCTGAAAGTGGCTTTGAGGGCTTCTGTGTTTGGATTATGGTCACTACAGGCCTTTTCGTCTACATTTACCCTAAAGGTTTAGTCGAGGGGGTTAGCATTAGGGCTGTAGGGGGGCCAAAAGTGTAAATAAAAGAGTTCAAAAGGTTCATTGAAAAGAGTCTTGCAAAGGAGGAGATGAATTATTTCATTGCTGGTGTCAACAGTGATATCTTCACCCTCAGAAGGCTCTTTCAACCCCCACTTTTTTTTAATAGCTCGGTAAACAGCTTAGTGAGAAACCCCGAGATCTCTTGCATGGACCCTCATGGACTTGAGGGGGTTGGCATGGGCTGTTATCTATGGGTCTTCCGAGTCTAGTTTGTCTTATTAACAGAACCCCCTCGTCCTTTCCAAAATTTCGAGTTATGATGTGTGTGAATCTTTTATTTAATTTTATTAATGTGACGTAGGAATTAGTTTTACCCATAGTCAATGAATGTATCATAGTCATAGTTTATATACATCATTCATATTAGTAATTCCTCTAAAATATAAGTTAATGTATGATTGTACCTTCGGTCCGTTACTTCCATATTTATGTAGCTTTCTAGGAACAATACATTTCGGACTTGCTGACGGCGTAGACGTTGGTCCTGGAGACGCTCAACTACTTGGAGTGTGCGAATAGAAATTCGTCAATCACGTTCAAGGCAATTTTCTGGACTTGTACGTAAGCTAGAGAGTTCAAGTTTATTTTGTTTTGTAACTAATTGTTTATGCTTTAATATATCGAAATATGAATTAATTACAATAACCTAACCTTTATTTATTATTGAATTAGTAATTGTTCAGATTTTAATGAAACACCCGGAATAAAAAATATAAACAGACGAATATAATCTGAACAGCGATACTTTGTCAACTAGTTTATGATACCCATTGTTCAAACCTGTTTTTAAGACCTGTCCCTAATTTTATGTGGGTACATGTTGTGTATAAGGAACTTCCTTCTTTTTTTTTTTTTTTGACCTGAGAAAACAAATTTTTTTTCTCAGAGAGTACATAGCATGTACCGACATTATTGTTTTACAAAATGTAATTTGTTGACGTAGATCTAACCCGCGTATCATTTCTAACTCGAGTTCTTTAATTGATGTGAAAAGTAGTATTTAAGACTTCTCAGAATATCTATTATTTTATAGAGCACATTAATGGGTTACTTTGTTGGATTTCAGGTAGCGAGTCAAGTGTTAAATTCCTCACTTATAGCATTTCCAAAGAAAAAACAAGAGCAAAAAATATATGTTATTTATTAGTGATGGGACGATTAATCGGGTGTTTATTTCTGAAATAAGGATCTTAAAATAATATTTAATTTGCCATTCTTATTTATTATTGGTATTTAACTATTTATAACTTTTCTAAATTATGAAAAAAAAACCCAAATGCTCCCCCTCCCCAAAAAAAAAAAAAAAAAAAATTCTGTGGATGCCCCTTATAGCAAAATGATATTTTTAAGCTATTATTTAAAATATTAAAAAATCGGCATCGGGAATTTTTGCTAGAATCGCATTGAAATCGGCATTGGGATTGTTTATCGTCCCATCACTATCATTTATATATATTTTATGCCCTAAATGATAATTATCATAACATTAGAGTCCATCAGAAATATATAGAATACCTTTTCAAGAATATAAGTGTTCCTAATTGGGTTTTTTTTTTTTGTTTTTTTGTAGGTATAAATAAAATGAACACATTAAATATTCAAAATAGTATTCGATATTTTTTTCCATTAATGACACTTAGTTGTTATACATTATAACTACAGTATACAAATATTATTTTTATACTTTGACATAATCTAAGAATGTTTATTCCTTCTCAATCCATAGGCGGAGACACTTCTTAGATGTTCTTATACACTTACGTCTCCAAAAGGGCACAAATTATTTACATGTGCCAAAATTTTTGCTTTGTATCTAATAATTTCCGTTTTATTTTTTTCCTTAAATAAATAGAACTCATGCTGAAGAATGAAAAATAATTCAGGATTGTTTCTAGATGTGATTTGATTCTCTCATTTTTAGGCGTTTGACTTCTTTTATAAATAGGATATATAAGAAATATTATTCATACTTACCTAAGGCAATAAAGAGCCTTTCGTCAACATTGTTGATGTGGGACATTTTGATGGCCTAAAAACAAAGTTTTATAAAAAATAAAAGCCAAAAAATTTACTGTCTATCAAAAGTCAATTCCCTAGTTTTACTATAATATATATCTGACATTAAAATGTGTTAAAAATATGTTATTACATCGTTATATAATCTTATCTCCATATTGCACATAAAAGTTAAGCATTTCAATTGAGAGAATAAATGTATTTTTCTTTAATTATCCTACTTTTCTTGTCCTGAATCAATCAAAAAATAAATTGTACAAATTTAGACATTTCAAATGAATTTTCAGTACGTATTACTTTGATTTAATTCAAATATCACTGTTTATCATTGGCATCAAGTTCTATTCAATACATGTGTGAAGTTTGCATTTATTCATAGAGCCATTAGATGGAGTTTAATCAAGATTTATTGGAACTTTGCCATTTTATGTATATAAAATATCAACTTTGAGTCCCCCCTCCCCGATGGCGTTTCCTTCCATTATGATGCAATTTAAGAAATTATGAATGACATTTACAAAAAAAAAAAAAAAAAAATAGCGAACTTGTATCTATATCCAAATTGGTATAAGATTATTTATGAGTTTATAAATATAATTTGATTGTAGTGTTGTTAGAAGAAAAAAAAAACTTGAGACAAAGGCTTTGAGGTATCAAGACTAAGTCAGAACCAATAAATACGACAATAATCATGTTTTATTTAGGGGAAATAAGGATTTAATTACCTTAGTCTTGACTACGAGACCAAGAAATTCAAGTGCGAGACCGAAACAATATCTTCAAAAATTGGTCTTTAGACCAATACTAATCATGAAAACTCTATCTCTAGCGCGTCCAGAGTCGGATGATTGGAGGAGCTTTGTTGTTACCATCAAAAAATTATAGCCTTGTAGGAAAAATTGGTATGGCAAAACAGTTACAAAAATTTTTTGTTCCAATTTTCTTTTATAAAAAAAAGTAACTAGTTAAAACTCAAGCTCAACCAAAAAAAATTCAAAAAAGTGTACTTTTTTTCTTCTAAAAAGTGCATCCCCCTTCAAAATAAAATCTTGCGGATACTTCTGATCACTATGTGTTTCAAAACACATAAACAGTAAAATATCAACAAAATTCACCCTTTGAAAACACTATTAACATATCAAAATGTTAGGAGGTATCTCTTCAGACTTTGAAGTTCACACAAAGTATATTTACACAAAGATTTACGATAAATATCATTTTTGATACTGGGTCTTTGGCACTTCTTTCTGGAGTTAAAGAAAGATTGGAGAAGAGAGAATGGTAGAAGACAATACTTACCTTCTACAAAGGTTGCCTTAGGATATATAAATATCGACATAGAACGTGACTTATAAAAAAAAACCTCTTTGTTTCTATTCGATAATTAATTAATTAACTGAAAGCTACAATAAAAATATGGTCATTTATGAATTTTTTAAATCAATCAATTTTTAATAGAATAGCTTATTACCAATATAAAAATAATCAAAAAATAATTATAATACCTTATAGTATGAGTTTATTGGATTCGATTTATGCACATTTTACATTTGCGTGATAGGACAGCATATCTTGAGTAAATACTAGCAAGTGATTTAATCCATTTTCATAAAATTGGCCAGCTTCTGAAGACCTTTTCATTTGACAAAGATTCACTGATATAATTAATAGTTTACTATAATTACAATAAAATAGTAATCAACTTTGGTTTGAGGAGCCCCCACAAGATTTTTAAGAGTGGGGAGTGTGACAGAGTACCAGATTTTAGACCTGTTGAAACATTAGTCGTAATCCAAGATATAGTGCCATACAATTTACATACTATACTATGTGCATTAAAATATCCAATAAATATCAAATGTGTATCAAAAATTATTCGTGTGTATTTAAATTCATTTTATGGAAAATTTTCTTCCATATAAAATCAATAATTTTGCTTAATAAAACGACTAATGAACATACTTAAAGATTAGGTTTATGTATTTGGGTGCATTTTAAATAACATAAATTTCCCATTATTGGGAGGATACAAATCCAATTCCATTTCAAACTACATCAACTCTCAGTATACAACGGAGAGAAACCTCATGTTCATAAGAAAAAGAAAAATGAGAAGATTTGAATTTTTATGTTGTAATGTTGAAAAAGAAAGTAATCAATTATCTCTTTATATTATAGATTATACATATGTAAGTTTTTAAAAATAGTTTATTACGAATGTAATATGCACATAATATCAAATTTCGCTCCTTAATCTAGGAGTTGATTATTATGACATTAATTAATTTAAAGAAAAAAACAATAATAATAAAGATAATACAACTTGTCATTCTTGATTATGAAGGATAATCTTGGATAACGAGCATCATTCCTGTTTTTCAAATAAGTGTTTGACAAAACCAAAATTAAAAAAAAAAAAAACATAGTTAATTACCGGGCATCCAACAGCAAGAATTCAGTCTTTTTTATATCGGTCCAGGTTTTTTTGCGATTCATCAGTCCTAAAGATCAATTAGTCTATCAATCAGTCATAGCTATCTTTTTATTTTCTTCAATCTCCTAGGTAGGATTGAATAATATAAAAACGAAAAAAATAAATAATGATAGCTAGAACGTATGATATTAAGTTCTCTAAACACTTTCTACTTTAAACTTCAGGTATATTGTTAGGAGCATCAACAATATATATATATATTTTTTTTTTTTTTTTTTTTTTGGGGGGGAGGTCTTGGTTTTAGGAACAATGTAGAAATACAATAATTAAATTTTTTTGAAAAAAATTCAAAAATTAAATTTTTTGAGACAAATTTCAAATATTACTAGGAATTCCCCAAATATTTCCAATATTAAATTTTATAAAATTTCAATATTAAATTTTATAAAATTTCAATATTAAATTTAAAAAAAAAAAAAAATTATCCCGATTTTGGCGTAAAATTTTTTCATCCTGAGCAAAAAAGTTTCAAGTAAAAATTCCATAATTTGGAAGGGCTACATCCCCTTCAGCCTACCCCTTGTGGACGCCCCTGCTTGTCTCTTTGAAAGAATTAATGATAAAAATTCGATCAACAAATAAAATGGCATTGTTAGTAACATCGTCATTTCAGTTGTTATGAGGCTGAATTGTTTTGTATTACTAGCCTATGATGTGAGTTTGGTTGATTCCTTTGAAAAGGAGACCAAAGCAAAGAATCTTGCTATGTATCACTCAAATAATCCCTAATCATCCAAATGGAAAACGGTTATACTGGGTCGAAAATACCCGCTAACCAAGTACCTTGTAATCCGAGATTTTAAACACAATTATTTTTCCCTCTACTCACTCGCTTTTGCTATTAATTTATTAAATGTTATTTATCTTGTTATTAAAAATAAAGAATAAAGATGTTTCAAATGTGTCATTTTTACTATTCCTTTTATTTTTGCTAAAAAAAGGAAAAAAATAAAAATAATAAAACATTTCAAAAAGTACCAAAAAAGTTGATATTCTTCAAGTAAGAATTTTAGTTTAAAGTAAAAAAAAAAAATACAAAATATATTTGTCAAGTGGTATAAGTTTTAGAATTGAATTAATTAAACTATTTTTTTTTAAATGTATGTGGCTGGTATTTTTATACAATTTATCTTGGACAAAGTTAAAAAGAAGAAAAATTATTTTTTAAACTTTTGTTTTATATGTATAATCATACAACTTTAAAAAGGTAATTATTTCAGAATTACCTTAAAAAATGTATGCAATACAGACATACACATTGGTATTATTCATGTATTTTGTAATATGAGTAGATGTTATACACGTACTTATAATTAATTATTTATACGTGTATACTGTATATGCTAAGATAATGGTTATTCCAACTTTTTACTTTGCATTATTTTTTAATGATAATAGTTATATGGTCATTGCAATATAGACCAGGGACAGTTTTAGTATCGGCGGGGATCTTTTCATATTTTAAATTGGATTCAAAAAGAATATAATTTCACATTGTTAGAAAATAGATGTGGGACCTTTTTTTTCTATTGGATCTTTTCTAGAAAAGGCTTTTTATATAGCCTAACGAAGTACAACAACTTTATTGTAATAGACTAAATATGTTTAAACTTAATAAAAATGTAAATAAATTTAACGAAACTAACAACATGAATAAAAAATTATCTCCAATGTCATGAGTCTGGGATGTTCTCTACATATTTTAGCACGTCTAATGGTAGGGAGGTTTTTGTTAATTTAAATATATGAAGCATTATAAAATTAAAATAGTTTATTTCTTCTAGGTAGGAGCCAATGTAATGGAAAGTAAAATGTCTCGCTCTAAGAATTATTTTATCTTTTTGGAATATAATTTATGTTATATTTTTTAAAAAGAAATATATTTCTTTTTCATTATTGGTCATATTGGATCATACGATAAAGCGTTTGGAAGGGGTGAATATATACTACAAACGCTTTTTGCACAGTGTTGCGCTTGGTCAGTTCAGTCATGAATTATCGTGCGTCAAGTATGGAGGTGTCAAAAGAAGATAATTAACAGTATCTTTGAAAAGGACCAAGAAAAAGTTGCGATGTATACGGGGTTGATACTCTTTTGGTTCGTGTTGGATAACATTGGGTCGAGAAGTTCCCCTCCCCTTAAATTTGCCCTCTAATGTTGAATAACTTGACCGTTTGAAGCTGGCTATCGAACAGGAACGGCCAGAATTGTTGAATAAGAGACAAAAAAAAAAAAAACATCATCAAAACAACGCTAGGCTGCACACATATTTGATGGCATGCAAAATCTCCAGGAGTTGGCATGGGAAGTTCTTATGTATCTAACCTAAAGTCTGGACTAGGCCTACCTGTTTCTCTCTATTGCCAATGTGATTGGGTTTACAAATTTGGTCTGAGTTTTATACCAATAGAGGCAATGGCTTCTATGAGAAGGGCATTATGAAGTTTGGATTTGCATGGCAACAATTTATCAAATAAAACGGGCATACTTGGCTTAAATTGGATTATTGTAAAACTTCTTATAAAGCATTGAAATTATGCTTAAAATACGAAATTACCTTTTCCCCAATCTATTATATATTTTCGTGGCATAGAATTTTGAAAAAAAATGATTAATAATTTCTATTGAGGTTTTACAAAAGAAGCAAGCTCTACCTTCAGTGGGACTTCCAATAGTGAGAATATTTGTAGTTCCTCTGTATCGAAACTGATATGTTGAAAATTTAAATAAATTAATAATTATAAGACCAAGCCCTAAAAATTTTCTTAATTGGAGCCGTCCTCTGAATGAATCCCTCTTTCTATTTATCGGTCTTACGTATTTTTCTATGTAGCCATAATTAATTAATTTTATTCATATTTCATTTAATTTTTTTAGAAAAAAAAATTGTTTTTACTTTCTGAAAATGAATTTAATATAACAATTCGTTCCTTTTTTATTACTTATGGCCTTCTTATTATTAAAAAAAATCGATGTATATATTTTTTTAAATTCTACACAGCGTAAAAGCCAATCAAGAGCGGGCCCTGGGGTGCTTATTTCTAAAGCCAAATATAATATAAACCTCCAAGATCCTTAAGACTTTTTGTTCATTTATTATCAGTTAAGACTGAAAATAGCTAATGTACCGACTAAATTTTATAGTAATACATATAAACATGACAATGAAACAGCTTTAAGATTGAGTTAAATAGGATCATTTTCGATAAAATGGATAAAACTGCTAAGTACAAGGTTGCCCAGATAAATCCGGACAAAATTTAAAAGTGTATTTCTAAGAATGTAGACTAGATAAAGATGTAAGCAATAAAACAACAATTATTTGTTGAATATTTATGTATTATTTTATTCAATGTGACGTCCCTCAGCGGCAATCACTTTCTCGATCCTGGCCCTCAATCTCTTGCAGGCATTATCCAGGTCTGCAGCCGAGATCCTTGCCCACTCCTTCATGGTTGCCTTCCGGCTGTCCACGCTGTTGTGGTGCTTTGAGTATATCTCCAAGGGAAAGTTGGGGATCTTGGGGGGCCAGAAATCGTAAAATTCGGTCCTGATGAACTCTTGGGTGATCGTGGACGTGTGGCAGGGGGCAAAGTCATGTTGCCCATGTAGAGCTCAGAGACGTTTTCCTGCACGCACGGAAGCTCAGTGGACCTCAAGCACTTCACATACACAGTATAATTGACCTTTTCTCCCTCCTTGAAGAAGAATGGTGGCATGACCTTCCCTGTGCTGGTGATGACGCCCAAGACAATGATGGAGCGGGAGTTCTTGGACTTGTAAACATAGGGGACATTGTACTTGGACGTGGAGAGCCATCATTTGAAAATTCCTTTTGCGTTCAATAGTGAATATTTTCTCATCTGAGAAAGTGATGGTGTGACCTACATTGGACGCCTTGAGCCTATAGAGCAGAGTCTTGCAGTTGGCTAACCTGACCTCCTATTTCTTAGTCAATAGATGACGCACGGACAACTTGTAGGAGGTCATACTAAGCTCCCTCAATGCCTTTTGGATGTTGCTGCGTGCCACACCCTTCCTCCTGGATAGTGTTGTCTGATTCAAGAATAGATCAGCTGTCATGGTCCTTTGTAAGACAAATCACCATGGGGGACTTTGGATAATAATATTCGTGACTATTTTTACTCCACACTCCCCCTGGCGAGTGACAGACACCAGTTTGAATATCTGTCTTAATATCTACTGTTACTAAATTATCTGGAAATATAAGTACCTTTCTGACATCAGTGAAATATTTTTTTTAATTGGATCAAAAAATAGTGTAATTGTATTAAAATTGGTGAATTTTATAAATGAATATTATAAAAGTGTCTCATCTTAAGAATATTTTTTTAGATAACATCAACATGTTTTCTGCAAAAGGCAATAAAATAGACATTTGTAAAATTTCTGGCCTCTAAGATCATTTAAAGATATTTAAAAAATAGATTTTTTATGTTAGAAATTGAACAATTTTAGACAGCTTGTTGTGTATCAAAATTTATAAATATGAATCAAATATTCAATGATCAATCCTCTTTTAGAATATAGAAAAGTACATAAAGTGTAGATTTTATAAAAATCTTAGATGCCCAATCAGGATCAATTTTACCGTGAGTGGGTGACAATGACGTTTTTTTATTCACAATATCTACTATGTGCAGGATTCTATTGTTTACAATTAAGTCAAGTTTTTCCAATACCCACAACCATAAAACTAGTATTATCTGGAAATGTGTTCAAAATCATCTTCTTTGATTTGATTTGTCAAATATCGCTAAGTTGATGAACATATCAAAGGGATACAAAAATCTTATTTAGAATCTTTTGAATCCTTTAAATGACTTAAAATATTCTTATTTTCATCCGTTTTATATTACCCGACAACTCTGGACATGGATGATCCCACAAGAACAGCTAAGTATGAATTATATTTCTCCCTTTTTCTTAATTTTGTCTTGGGATTTATGTAAGACCTACAAAGTAAATTTGTAGAAAGAAAGAGAAGGATAAATAACTATGTAGAGCTTAGACAGGTTGGAAACATCAAATTTCCTAAGGGATTTGTGGATGATAGTACATACAATAGTGAGATGTAACTAATATGTGCGGAAAAAAAAGTGGTCAAATTTTCCTAAAGGGATCTTCTTATGATGCAATGATGAAATATCAGAAGAGGTTGAAATACAAATATAAGTAGCCACAGAATATATGAATAAAAGAGACGATATATTGTACAGCTAATATTTAATCTGCAATAGTAGGGAAAGAAGAGAGAGGAAAATACTATTTCTCCCTCCAATTTGAATTGTCACGTGTTGCTTTTCGACTAAGTAATATTCAAGACAATAAAATAAAAACATGTGGGTCCGCAGGGGGTGGGCTGGAGGTGCTGTAGCCCCCCCCACCCCACAATTAAGAAATGATTGATTGCTTTTTACTACAAAAAAATTCCAAAAAAATTAATATTTGAATTTTTTTTTGTGTATAGCTGTGAATTTAATAATTAAGATTTCATTTTTTAAATTTTTTTCCCAAAAAAATAATTTTTTTGTTAATGGCTGTGGATTTTTGAATTATTTTTCCAAAAATTTAATAATTAAAATTTCATTTTTTTGACCAAAAAAGTTTAACTTTTGCAACTTTTTTCCAAAAAAAATAATTTTCTTTTAATAACTACGAATTCTGGAATTTTTTCCACAAAAAAATTAATTTTTCAATTTTTTTTACAAAATAAAATGATATTTGAAATTTTTTTGTAAATAGCTAAGGATTTTTGAATTTTTTTTTCAAAAAATATAAATTTTAATGAATAGCAATGATTTTTTTTAATTTTTTCAATTGTTTTCCAACAAATTCTTAAAACCGAGCCCCAACCCCAAAAAAATATATAATCCTGCGGACGCCCCTGAAGAATATTATTATTTAAAATACATTTATATAACGAATAGGCATATGTAGATAATTAGTGAGTCGATCTTGATACGTTTGTAGATACTTAATTTGAAACTTCCGGAGTCGGCGGTGATTCATTTTCCATATTGAATTTAGTGTCCCTTTATACATGAGTATTTACCATATGCTGCTCATCCACTAAAATCAAAAACATGTCTGGTAAGTAGGTATAGTGTATCGAACCACAAGTATGACTGTATATATTGTATGTACATATTCATGGTTTTCATATCAAAAGCGCAATTTAAAAAAATTCAATATGTCTACATAGGCATAGGAATTTCAATTTGATTTATTCACTTACTTTCTTCTTACAATCTAAACTAATTTATATTCTACGTAAATATGATATATGTACGACCTTATTTTTATTTACTGAAATGAGAGGTCGACTAACCACAAAGGAACTTGTACTCAAATTTATTTCTTCCAAATATGCAGGGGCGTCTGCAGGAATATATTTTGAGGAGATATTTTTTTAAAATAAAATCCAAACATGAACATTCTTTTTAATTCTAAAATCCAGAGCTATTTACAAAAAAAAAAAAATTTTTTGAAAAAAATTTAAAAAATTAAATTTCATATTTTAAATTTTTTTAAAAGAACTTCAAATATAAAATTTTTTGATAAGAAAAATTAGCTACAAAAATCCCTAGCTATTTACAAAAAAAATATTTTTGTAAATGTAAATTGAATTTCATTTTTCAAATTTTTTGAAAAATTTTTTAGAAATTCTCAGCTATTCACAAATATTTAAATTTTCGGGAGAAAATTTCAAATGTTAAATTATCTCGAGAAAATTTCAAAAATCCATAGCTATTTAGACAAAATAAATTTTTACACCTAATTTCGCGTAAAATTTAATCGTCCTGACCAAAAAATATTACACACACTAGGAAGTAGTACTCGCATTACCCCAAAAATCATTTATTTTGGCTTAGGTTTAAAAAGGGTTCTTAATTATACAAAAAATCATATAAAACATTTTTGAACAGTTTTGAAAAATATTTAGAGGTAACTCAGCAGGCCTCAAGTTTTGAAAATTTACATTTTTAAAGAAAAGCAGAGTATTAGCTAGAATACTGTCCAAACACCTAAAACTAAAGTGTTTTTGTAAAACAATAAATTGAAGTTACTAAATTTACAATAAAATACATTTTATAATTATTTCCGAAAAAAATATATCTTCAAAATAACGTCAATTAAAGTTGATTGAAATTTAGCTCATGACATTTTTTTAAAATATCTTTAGCATATTGCGATCCAACAATTGGAATAATGATGAAAATGTGCAATTGTATTTAATTCACATTAAATTCAACGAAAAAAATTAATTACCTCGACCTTTTTATGATCTTTTCACGGAAAGTGACCTATTTAATTCATTTCAACAGATAAAACCCTCAATAAAAATACCTACAAAAAAATATATCATTTGGATACATTTTTATCATATTTCCTTGATGATGTATCCAATGAATTATGTGACTCCTACCTCAGTATTCTAAGAAGACTTCCGCTTAGCCCAGTGAGAAAAAGGATGAAAAAGGTCAATGGTTGGAGCTAATGAAACCCTTGCAGCAAAAGAAAAGCGAGTTTTAAAAAAAGGCAAGAGAGGAAGCAAGACGGAACTTAATCAAGTAATCTTCTTCATTAATCTCTGAAGCATATACTTTTGATGAGCAAACTAATGAAATTATAGATAACAAAAGTGAAGATGAAATACCAGTGTATGCTCCAAAAGATAAAAGAAGAAAAAAAACTACTAAAACTTTAGATCTTTCAGCTGACCTTGACCGATCAAAAGTTTCCCATCGAAAATCAGTTTTTATAGTATTAGAAGCAGCCAAATGTCTGGGACAAGATGTGGAAGAACTTTCACTTAAAAGAGAAACAATTTGTGAAAAATGAGAAAAATTAAACACAAAATCAAAGCAATGTGTTTTGAATGCAAGAATAATGGAACTTGTCTTCTATTTGAAAAATTACTAGCCTAAAAATTTCTACCATTTGTTTGTATACACTTAATAATGGAATTAGTTTTTGGAACTGTTTTCCATGAGTGTATGGGTACCACATCGTCACCAGATGTTCCTTTCTTCAAAAGGGTAAATAAAAAAAATTGATCGGCTTTAATAACAATAATGAACTTGGGTTTCAGCCTGCACACAAAAATGTGCACACAAGGTGTTATTATTCCTAAATCAAAATTTAACCGTGTACAGAATTTGCCACTAAAATACTTTCTAAAGCATTTTTCTATCAGATTCACATCACAAAAAATTGATTTTTTTTTTTTTTTGCCTGGAAATGATTTTCTATGAGTATTAATTTCCTGGGGTGAAATATCTTCAATTTCATTCATTTTATAATCATGAAAGAGGAAGTCAGAGAGTCAACTCAAATAAATGAGACACTAAAGTAACCAAGATAATTCTATATTAGCCATTGATTGCTCGTAGTAGAACTGTGGTACTATTGTACACTGTACAGAAACCCCCTTAAATACTTTGATAGAAAAGTTAAAAATTAAGAGTTTATTATTTAATTGATTCATTTAGTAATTACTAGTTGTAGTACTCGGTATTGCTTTGAGTAAGTAGGCGTCGGCTGGGAAAAAAAAATCTTTAATGATATTGAAGATAACTCCTCAAGAAATTCTCAGTGCTACTCTCCGTTTTTCATGAGCACACTTACACGATCTACTCGATACAATAATTTGTGATAAAAATCTTGTACATAATGTGCAAGTTAAACATAAAAAAACGAAAATCAACATGTGAACCCTGACAATTTGAGGAATTGTTTTGATGGAGATCAGCTAATAAATAAGAACATAGGCAAGAATTACTCCAATATCGATCCCCAATTCTACTCTGAGTCAAACAGGGACTTACAATTATACCTCTGCAACAAATCCTCAGGGTTACGCTCCGTCTTTTATGAGGACACACGAATGTTTAGTTTGGTATTGAATCTAATTAGGAAAGATGTTCATGACTCTGGAATTAAATAATGATGACAAAAGCTAAGGAAAAGAAAATTCATTCTTCATACTACTAATTACAAATTAACGGGCCAGCTAAAAAGTTCACATGATTTATAACACTAACAATTTATATGACGTCTTCTCTCCTCAAGAATGAAGGAATAATAATAAGAGTTTAGAAGAGAAACTTAAATGTTGCTAAGTGGGATGACTGATGACTACTTTTCATCTTTAGAGTGCTTACAAAAAAAAAAAAAAAAAAAAAAAAAAAAATAATAATAATATACCAACACTTATATATAATTCAAATCTTAACATATACTGAAAATGGATATGAATTAGCTGTGAGTAGCTCTGAGACTGTTGGAAAGCAAGTAAACCCAAGTCCTACTCCGTAAATACCATAAACAAGAATGACTCTGATGTATATCCTTAATTCAAACCTGAGTCCAACGATGACTTACACATAAAACTCCCCAACAAATCCTCATAAGCATACGCCAATGTTCAATCTGACTCCGTGTCTACCAATGGTGTATAGGTAGGAATGGTTAGACTATGGTATTAAGTTTTCACCCATTATTCTTCTTTGTCCTTATCAAGGACTATCAGCTTGTGTAATGATCAAATTAGATTAAAACTATCTACGTTGTGGATTGTTGGTATTTTGTCCTATATTGGTAGTGCTATCAACAAAAGCATGGAGAGAGTTGATCCTATGGATCAAAAAACTATTGTTTATTATCAGATTCCAAGTCATCGACACGTTTTTATTAAAGAATATTCGTTGGTATCATTAATAATCCAAGTGTTAATTGTAATATGCTTAAATTGTTAAATACTATAATAAATTATTGCTTCTTAATTGTAGAATTTTTATTGCATAGAATCGTATTCCATATTATGAAAAACACTAAAAAATCCCTTCCATCGTCATTGTCGAATCAAATAAAATTTTAAAACGTTATTTAAATTTAAATTCATGTGACATATTTACCAGAGTTGGATAAATACATAAATGAAATTGCTCACTGTACAAGGAAAAAATATTATATCGTATTTTAATTTGATAGTTTATAATCTTCTTTTACGTATATTAAAATAAAAAAATTGTTGCCATATATTTACAAACAAATTTTTTAATTTTGTTTATCCATAGACACTTCTAATTGTACTTAAAAGTCCAATATTAGTCATTCTTCCATTGAAGAATGTATAATTTGTATTAAATAAAAATACATGTAAAAAGAATTAATATTATTCTATTTCAAAATTCATTAATATTTTATATTTATATAATGACTTTTAAAGAGTAAATAAATTAATTATATATTCTATAAGCACTTTTGAATTAGATAAAAATATATTGAGTTAAGAAGATTCCTCTAGGAGTTTAACGTGCTGTTTTTTTAAAGTTTCGAATAAGTTTAAAGAAGAACAAAATATTAGAAACCGAATTCACCAGATAAATTTGGAACTGTATACAATTTCTAATTTTAATACTTATATAACCAAAATGCTTGTCTCCTGCAATGTTCCATTCTATTTCGAGAATCATCCAAATTTTGTTAAGTTCATAGAACTTTATACTGAAAAAAAGTTATTTACTCTCGCTTCTCCATTACCAAGTAAATTGAGTTTCGAAGTAAAGCAGTGTTATCCAAGACACATTAAGCATATGAAATGATGATATAATTATTGCATTAGAGGAAACTACATACTCGACGGCAATCCATGACTGCAGTGGTGGTCGGTCCTTTTTATAGTCGTTTTTGTGTTGTCCTTATTACTTTCGAAGGTGCACAATGGTTACAATTGTTGCTGCAATAAGTATAAGCAACATTCCTCCGATTTCCGAGTTAAAGAGTTAAGGTTTTCATTATAAATGCAGGGGGGTATTGCATTAAAGCAGCCAAAAACCTTAAGCAACATTTTCCAATTATGTTGTTACGCTTACAGTCTAAAATAAAGATTAAAGTAGTAGCGCAACGCCACCATTGGCTTAAGGAAATAGTATCGTCAATATTCATTTTTTTCGCAAGATGTCGCTTTTTCTATGACGTCACTCTGTTATTTATCTTACGTTTTCGACATTCAAAATAAGAAATGTTTTTCCTGAGAACATAACACGTCTTTATCTTTATTGTATCATGCAACCTTTCCTCCAAAGAAACAGGAAAAATGTCCCGAAATCATCTTTGTATTTTTGTATGATAGCCAAAATTTCTTGATAGAAATAATGAAATGGCCCCAAACGACGATGGATCAACAAGAAAAGAGGTAACGCCGTGATAACTGATAACCAAAGACCAAAAAGTCTCTTAAGTCCGACGCTGTTCCAACCATATCCTCTTAGTTTAAACCGGAACCTGATCATAGCTATCACATAAAAGCAAAGGCCAAAATATACTTGAGAGAACCATGGGGGTGTTGTTTAATCAATGAGAAGGAAGCAGTCCGTGGTTAGGAACAAGTAGCAGGAGAGGAGCCCTGACAAACAATCTAGAGAAGGTCCGCCCTCACCTCCAAAAGATATTCTTTGGATGTAATTGGAAAGTTACTTGATGCTCCACAAACATTGAAGGGTATAAAGTGGTTCCTAAAGAATAAACCGAACCAAAGAAATAGAGAGGAAAGATTGAAGCCGAACCCTCCCAGGGGCCAGTAAGCCAAGATATGCTTGAGAAAACTATGGGGTGCTGTTGAATCAAACCAATTTCAAAAAGCCGCGCACACTTTTTGGGGCATTTTTTTCATGTCTGATCATGTCTTTTTCCCGCCTTCTCCTCGCGCTCTTACAATAAAACTATCTCTAGTGATAAGTGATAGCTCAGATAAGTTGTCTGAGTTATCAGCTAGCAAGGAACACTAAATATACCGTCTTTAATGTTAGTATAGTTTTGACGACATTTTCTCAGGCGTTATTTTTAAGCTCACCACAATTTACAGAATATTTCCATTCCCAAATAATAGGTATTATATGTAGTCATGAAGACTGTATATACTCTGTGCATGTTAAATAAAGAAAACCAATAATCCACATGGTAACCCTGACAATTTGAAGAATGTTTTGAAAGAGAGCGGCTTAGCTATCATGACACTTCATTAGATCAGCTACAATCAGCTGTGACAAGGGAGGATGGGAAGGAAATAAACAAGGACATTGACAAGAATTATATATCGATTTTCAAATTCTACTCTGAGTTCAACAAGGACCTACAATTATAAATCCCTAACAAATCCTCTAGGTTACTCTCCGTCTTTTAAGAGCACACTCGAATGTTCAATCAGGTTTTGAATATAGTTGAATTTAGTAAAAAAGGAAGTTCACTACTCAGGAGTTGAAAAAAAGTTCACACGATTTACATCACAAATAGTTAGTGATGTGAATCGTGAGTATTTTTTGGCTTGCCCATTTTTTCGGAATATTTTATTCTTAAGAATGTGTTTCCTTTTAATGAGGATCAACTTTCGAGTAATTTTGCCAATGCCCCTGTTTATTTCCTTATTCCCCTCCTCCCGTGTCACAGCTGATTTTAGCTGATCTCCTCCAAAACAGTATTCTAATTGTAAGGGTTACCATATTGATCTTTGGTTTTTTTTCTTTTTTTAACATATTGCCCGTTATGCAGACGATTTTCATCCCTACTAATTATATGTTAAATGCCAATATAAGTATTACTGAGGTATCTCTGTATGTGACTATGTCAATAATAAAATTGTTTAGATTAATTATTCATTAATGAATTATAATAATCCCCTCGATAATTAATACAATCAAAAATGAGGGGAAAGATATAGAATCTCGATTCATACGCCATATACTCTCAAATTTTTAATAGGAATAAATACTTATTCAACAATTAATACCTTATCTTCCAATTATTTATCATATTTTTGAAAGAAGCTCAAACTTAATAATAAAATTAGGACTTAAAAAACCCATTTGAGCTTCTTTAGAGTCATAGTAGAGAAGTTTCAAACAATGAAGAGGAGAAAGGGAATATAACAAAACTTAAAGAACGGTATATATATGTGGAATTACGGAACTTATAAAATTCATCAGAATAGATCATTGTTTATTCATAATTAATTCATCAAAATAGGTCTATTAAAAGCTATCTTATTTGATTGAAGGCAGTGTTAAAATTAACTTAATTTGATAAATATTTTAGTCGGATTTGCAAATGAATTTAATCGTGAGTGTATTTAATCCTGTCATAAAAGATTGATGCTCATAATATTATGTTTCCAATTTTTTACAAGGATAAGTCTAATAATTTAGAAATTGTTTCGATTTTTTCCCATATTTATTTAGGGCTTTTCTAATAGAAAAAAACCCGTCCAAACAAATCATACATAATTTCCAATGTATCTTTTAACCACTAATTTATTACCCATAGAAACTCTGAATAACTATTCAATAATTTAAAAAGGAGTAAAAAAATTATTTGGCCACGATTATTTGGGTTTGTACAAAATAAAATATGTTGAATATCATTGGAATAAAATCTAAGCTAAAGCATTTATCTATATTCTTATAATTATCTTCTATAAGTTTATAAAAATCAATGTATCTTTGTCCCCTTAAGAACATTTTCACTTGACGTCAACATTGTTGATGCCGGCTATTTTGGGGCTCTAAACAATCAAGTTTTATAACAATAAATACTCTTTTTTGATTAATTTTAAGATAATAATAATAATTGTTCAAATCTAGCAATTTTTAGTACATATTACTTTGATTTAATTGAAAGATCAGTGTTTGTTATTTGTATAAAGTAGTATTCAATACAAGTCTTAAGTCTTTTTTTAAAACCTATTTAAAGCCATTTGATAAAACTTAATATTTATTGGACATTTGCTCATTTTACATATTAAAAATATCAACAATGATCCCCCAAGAGGGGGGTTCCTTCAATTATGATGCAATTTATGACGTAAGTGAAAATTCTTTATAGACTGCAAAACCTTGGGTCGAATCAGAAGTGACGAAAATAAAAATGTTCTGCTCGGATTTACTATGACGATCAATAATGTTCACGTTAAATATTTACAAATTTGTGGGTTAAACATAGAAAATCCACATCTTCTCACCTGGACAACTTCATTTGGTCAATTTAAAAATTTGAAAAAATATCTCGTTTGTTCGTTTATACTTCGAATGAAAAGCCAAATAATATTGTACATCCAAAAGCATTTAAATAACTAATTTAATAAGATGTTGTAATTGTAAATGCTTCTTCAATTTGAAGCTTAAGAAATTGAGGGAAAATGGACTGCTCTTAACCAATAGTTATACTGAAAAAACGTACATTTTAAAAATTGGGATGAAATAGTAATTGGTTAAGAGCAGTCTATTTTTCATCAATTTCTTGTGATTTAGTTTCTTTGGAATGTCAATGGTAATCTTGCAATGCTAGTATTCAAATTAAAGAAATTGAGCTAACAATAAAATAACTGGATTTTAAGTAAATAGTAATATATTAATGAATAAATAGGTTAAGTAATTTGATAATTTTGGTTTAATAATGTCATCAAGGCTAATCAAAATGGTACACATGATAAATGCATAAAAGTTGTTTAGTAAGAGTAATATCATAGTGTTAGATGAACATAATTAAGATGTATATTCTATCTATTAAAAATATCCGCCAAAAATAACATCACATAACATTAAACGGATGGACTTCCCCATATAATGTTGAAATCAAAATAGAAATAATTATTTTCCCATAACATGATATGCAACAATCACTGCCATGATGAAAGCTGATAAGACAAAGAAGAAATCTATAATGGGAGGACCTCTATTAGGTGGATAAATAGTTCGTCCTTCTTTTTTATTGTCATACTCCTCACTTTCGGAATTGAAATTATTGTGATTTCGAAAAACACTTTGCGTCTTTGGGAGTTTTCTCAACATTATCGTTGTTCTAATTTTTGGATTTCAAGTTGTTGTTGAGCAATATCGTGGAGTGCCGCCTGTATTTCACCCAAAAGGGATTCTCCTTTAATGACAACTTCTTCTAATTTTCTTGCAGCATCCTTGTTCTCAGTATCTAATTTGGAAAGTGAAGCATTTTGAAGCTCAGGTGAGGATTCTTCATTAGGGAGAGAGTCGATGAGAACTTCAATGTCTTTGGCAGTCCGTGCAACAAGTTGAGCAAATAGGTGAGTGTGATCCTCATTCGTGGAATTAGTCGTTGAGGTTGTCTTTGTATGACTCAAGCTTGGAAAGGATGAAGGATTAGCACACTGTTGAAGTATTCCCAAGCTGTTGGTGAAGTTGTCGGCTTGCTATCAAGGATCAAGGAAGGAGTCATTCATTTCATAGGTATCAGATTTTGAGGCAATAACTTTTTTACCTGATTCACTGCGTCTTGAAGTTGTGTCAAACGATCAGCCATATCTGTGAATGTTCAAGGATGAGAAAGCCCTGATCCAACGCACAACGAACTTCAAACCTAACGTAAACAACAAACACTTAATTTTGTGTTTTCTGAATTTCTTCTTCTCCTGGAGCTTCTTTTCTATAGAAAACGGCATTACCTTTATTGTACCACGCAACCTATTGTAGAAATTGAAACTGGGGGGAAAAGGCCTGAAATTCGTTGGTAGTTAGGCAAATATTTTGAATGGTACCAACTCCTATTCATCTCCTTAAGTACTTTCTATCTCCAGATTGTCATTGTCATATTATTTCTCCATATTTTTAAAATGAATTACATATTTATGTAGTGTACCAGGTGCTACATTGTATAAGTCGCAATTTAAGATGAATTTTTCTAATTACCAACCATTAATTAATCATTTGATTCGATCTATTAAAATTACATGGTTGTTATGTATTTATAAGTAATATAACGATGGCCATTTGAACATAATAATGTGGCAATGAATACTTCCATTTTAGTAATTTATATTACAATACTCGAAAAATTACACCATCAATATATAGATCATCCATGTAATATTCAATTATTGCACTATTCTCATTCCAAATACTACCAATCCTTCATCTAAAATTATTCATCTCATTGTTTGGTTGCAGCTTATACAACATTCTTATGCTAGTTATAACTTGAAAACACCATAAATATTATAATATATTTCATAATATCAAAATTTTACATAGTATTTATTTTGATACTATATTATATTTATTGATAATATTGTATTTTATTGCGTAGCTATTCATAGTATAATATGATATATATAAAGGATCATCAAGAAATGTGTTCAAGTCCTTTTAGAAACGGAGAATAGCTATAATATTTTTGGCAAAGGATGATGATTAATAATATTAACATTATAGTAGTATTGTGTTGCGCGACATTTTCATTTCTTCAATGAATTTTATTAATTAAAATTCATTTGTTGTATTTTTTTGTAATTGACTTCTAGAAAAATGTTAAAGGTATCTGTATAAGTCATCGACAAGACGTTACTAGCTAGCACAAAAAATACCTTCTGTAGTTTTATATGTTCTGGTAATATCTGGAGGGGAATAAAGATATGTCACTCAACCTCAACTTTTAAAAATCTAAATGGCAAAAGCAAAGTGAATTTGTACAATATTCCTTTCTTTTTATTTCATCAGCATCAGAGAATTTATGTGAAGTCACGTGGTAAAATTAATATATTTTCCATAAACACAGCAAATCTGAACTAAAATAAAATGTTTTTTTTATCAAAAAGCTTGGGATTGCTATATTTTAAATTTTACATTTTCCTTCAAGTCAATTACAAAAAAATTACCAAAATTGAAGTTTAATTTAAAAATTTTATCTGTAAAAGTTAGAATAGTCTTTTTGGTTAAGGATATATAATATATATAAAGGTAAATCTTGAATATAAAATAAAGAGATGAATGATGATTAATTAAACCTTTAACGGATTTTACAAGAGAAAGTATTATTAATATTATATTAGACAGTATTGTGTCCGTGATATTTTCATTGTTTACTGAATATTATGAATTAATTTTTCCGATATAATAATAGGATAGTTAGTTGTGTGCAGGGAAACCTTTTAAATTTATCGCAGACATGTAGCTAATGCACTGGTTTCACATTCGCTCATCTTGCTACTCACCGAATTGAATGTGATACTTTCAGTCAGCTTAGTTCTTACATTATTTATTTTTTCTTCTATTCTTCTAATATAGTTATAATTTTTTATGGAATAATTATTGAAATGTTTGAACAGAATATTAAATTTTACAAAGTATATTCAGAGCAGTTTTCGGGGATTAAGAGTAAATTATACAATTTGGGCTAATTTAAAATTTTTGGGGGTAATGGGAGTATATTTTAATTACGTGAAAAAACATGGAAAAAAATTTGAAAACCAAGTTTTTAGAAACCTTTTAGAAAAGGTTTTTGTACCCTAATCAGTGGATGGTATCTCATTTAATGTTAGCATCATTCATTGTGCAGATTTCCTTCAACATCCAAATCGGTTGCTTCATCATCCATTGGTTCAAATACATATCTGTCGCTCTAAATCTTGCATGGAATCATTGTAATATTCTATAAGAATTGAAGATATGTTTAATAAAGATGAATAATACTGGAATGAAACGTAATGTGAGGAATAAAGAGACTTATCATCCTTCATCTGTAGCTCTTCCATTGAAACTCCTTCCAAAGTCTATTCTATTTCGTATCCTACTTTTAGAAAACACTTTCATTGATTTGAGTCCTTAATTGTCATTGATGTACATATAAAAATTCCTCATATTTATAACACTGAATTGTTATAAGGCAGCATTATTTCTGTAATTCTAGAAATTTCATCATCGCTTCCGATTCCATTATTACTTTAGAGTCTCTCCTGTCATTGGAAAAAAAGTAGAAAACGATCCTGGATTATGAAGTTTAACGTTGTCCTCTTTTCTAAATACCTTTGACAGCAAAGCCGTAAAACAATATTCAACTCCCTTATTACCTAAATATATAAGTTCATGAAAACTCTTACGTCTGTTAATAAATTATCAGTGATCTTATAAATTTAGTAGACTTATATAAGATAATGTGAATTTCATGTAACATATTTCAAAACTTTAAATATAATTGATAATGGATTAATGTGCACGTTTTGTAATTCAGTATTTTCAGAAATTAAAAACAACAGGTCTAAATTCAAGAAAAAAAAATCTACAAGAATATTTTTATTAATTAGAATATTTTAAAATTACTAGCTAAAGATCTATATTTCCTGTAAATTCTTGACGTTGAATGTGATGAACAGGATCTTTTTGATCGTTTTATAATTTGTTCAAATTTTCAAGTGCAAAACAAAATTATTAGTTTCTAAATTAAATGATAATATTCATAAAGATATAAGAAGAACATATTATTCCATTAAAATGAAAACTAAAGAGTAAAAATTCAAAAATTGCATCCCTCATGCTATTCAATTTTGTAGCTAGCTATAAATATCTGGCTAGCTATAAAAATATTGAACCGTTTCATCACTAAGTTTCCGGTCCTGAGTTATAGACTAGCTACTTCCTCCCTCTTTTCTTTCTCTTGCTTCTAAATACTTGGAACGCGCACATCACGTTTCGTGTCGAAGAAACTTAATTTGTTAACGACTTAAATCGTAAGTACATTTCGAATCATTCCTCTCCAGAGGATCGTTAGGTGAACATAGTCAGTCCTATCCCTTCAACGATGCTTCCGATATTTTCCGATTTCTGGATCTGTTCCCATCTCTTGAAACATCCTCTTGATGAGCTAAAAGGTGAGTTCTACTTTGGTCTTGAGTTGAGCATTTCCTATGATGATTTTCTTACATCACCATCTTTCGACTGAATTATGTCTTGAAAGAAATAAAGAACGGCCAACTGAGATTTTGATTAACTTGATTGCATGTTCAAGTCTAAGGAATTTTATTCTAATTTAGATATTTTATTTATTCTAGGACTTGATAATCCGTGATAGAAGAAGTGGAATGCTTTCTGGATGTGAAGTGAAAAATGTAAGTGTGGCTTGATTGTCTATACATGAGCTTTGTAATTGATTCACTGATGAATTTTAAATATCACCATCTTTCGCATGAATCTAATGAAATAAATTTATATCTTAACTGACAATGAACTCTAGATTTAAGAATCGTCTTAGTCTCCCCTCAAATATTGACTCCCTATTTATTTTTCCCTTTTCTTTTAGGCAACTGGAACATGGCTACATGGATTCCATGTGCACTTGAATGAGTCACAATTGACTGGTAAGTTGTCCATTCACTTTCTTTAATGGTTTAAGAGTTGTTAGGTGATGATAAATGGTGTCCTGCAGTTCTGAACTTTCGTGTTTGATTAGACTTTAACTGAAACTACTATGACTCTTAACCATTATATTCCTATGCATTAACGACTTGACTAATGAGTTGAATCCTCAGTTTCAGGTGATGCTTGCGTTCCCTTTTACACTTTCTCAGGACTAGTCTGCATCAGGTAATTCAAACTATTCTTGGATATACTTATTCATGTTAATGATGTAACTTTAGATAACTGAAGGAATGCTAACCGCATATCCGTAAATATAACGTGTTTGATAATACCAGCTACTTCTGATATACAACTTGAAACAAGATATTTCCTTTTCTTATATATATTTTTATACTAATTTGTTTCTTTTATATCTCGTTTTCAGAGTCTGACTCAGCTTTAATTTGGGGCGGATATCTTCGGAAGAAAACTGACTATGATTTTCCTATCGATTCTGTTATATCTTTAAACTATATAAACATGTCTCATTAACATATCATTGTTTTTCTTTGAAGATGCGTTACGTGGCCGCCGCTCTTTTGTCAGCTATGTCCGGATCGGACCCTTCCAAGGCCTCCATTAAGTCCATCCTCGATTCAGTCGGTATCGAGTGCGAGAACGAGAAGGTAGATCTAGTTCTCAAGTCTCTAGCTGGAAAGAGCATTGAAGAAATCATCGAAGAGGGTAAGAAGAAGCTCGCCTCTGTACCCAGTGGCGGTGCTGCCCCCTGCTGCAGCTGGCGGTGCTGCTGCTCCTGCTGGCGCACCTGCCGCAGCTAAGGCTGAGGCTAAGAAAGAAGAACCTGAAGAGGAATCTGATGACGACATGGGATTCGGACTTTTTGATTAAACAGACTAGTATTCTCTCATTGTTATGAATTTATATGAAAATATATAAAATAAGATTCACTTCAATTAATCTTTCCATGAACTTTTTATTTTTAATACACATTATGAAACTTATTCATATCCAAGACATGCGAGGTGAAAATACATGTACTAAGGAAGTATTTATTTGGATTAAAATTAGTTCTGTTGTTTCTCACATGGTATCTTGCTTAGTTCTATTGTTCGAACTCAATGAATCAGCCGACCTTTTAGTGATGTTATAGTAGGTTTTTAAAATTCTGATAATTTTGGACTGTTAAACTGAGTTAACAATGTTGAACATGTTAGCCTGGGACAGGGGACTAAATACGGTTACTATCAACTTCTTGATGTTCAAAACTGGACGTGTGACGGTTAAGTGAGAGGTAATAAAAATAGGAACTGCGTTCAAAGATATTTTGCTTCATTGTCATGTGAATGAATCTTTCCTACGGGGCAATCGGTCAAGGAACCATATCCATCGTTCTCGTTCTTAATAATTATTTTTCTATTTGGATATTCATCCACACGCCTTCTGTCACTCTGATTAAGCACTCTTTGTGCTTCACTCGAAGGATCTCATCTCCTTGAATGGAAAGATCGTTCATTGCGCAGGTGCCTCTTTATATCAATGTTTATGATATTGCCTTCTGATCTCGTTAACCATTGTCATAATATATATATTTGACATGGTTTCAGATTCGACCCCGGTTTCACTGCCAAAAGTGTGAAGAAAATAAAGATTCATGATTTTTTTTAAGTTTTAATCCTGTATTTTTTGTCGTTCAGCGACAAAATTTGAATTTGTGACCAATTTTCCCCGAAAATGACAGTTTTTGCATGACAAAAATTTTGAAATCCCAATTTAGTAGACCTATAGAATCTACAATGTATATAAAAATAACCATTATTTATGTTCAAATGATATATAGTGGCCAGGACTTTAAAATAAAACTGTTTGTTCAGTTGTTTCTTCAATAACTTTTGTGCAATGGCCGTTAAAAAAATATCTATTAAGTGACAAACTGAAACGAAAATTCACACTTTTTGATAAATTCCTGCCTTTAGGTCTACTGATAGGAAAGGACTACAGGGTTGATTTACATGGAATTTTATTTGAAACTTAATAAGCTTTCAATTGATAACTAATTTATACCATTTCTTGTAACGAAACATTACAAAAATAAAAATATTACGCCTACTCCCTAATTTTATCGACGTATGAAAAAAATACCGTTCGTCATTAAAATGGATGATGGTACATAAAAACGTTTGGACCTATATACTTGGAAATATGATCGTTTGTACCTGAAATAATTTATTTTAGGCTAATGCGTTTAATTTTCTCCTACCAGCTGTAATATTTCAGGTGTTTTTTTTTAGGATTTACGCCTTTAAAATTTTATGCTAAATTTCGCATTATAAGAGGCTGCTACAAAAATACGGAATGAGCGATATTCTCGAAAAGTTAATCTATTATGGGGGCCCAAGATATTCTCCTCTATGAAAATGATGTCCAATGTGAGTCAAACTACTTAATACTTCTGAAAAAAAAAAAAAAAAATACGAAGCAACTGAAACTCAATTTTTGAATAAAACAATCATATATCGGAATGCAGGATATTGTGTCGTTACGTTACCGGCAGCTACTTGATATTGACTAAATCAAGGTCCAAAACAAACAACAGGTTCTCAAAACCACAGATATTTGACTAATTGATTCATTTGTAGAGCTTGAAAATGCTGAAGAGATATTTTTATTTCCGTCAGATTAGACATACGTTTACAAAAATGAGTACATCTAAAAAACTATGACATATTTTGTATTTTTGATTTTAGATTTGAAGTCTACATAAAATTTTGGTGTAGAAAAGAATTCTAAATTTGATATTTTCCCAATTTTGACAGTGAACCCGGGGTCGAATCTGAAACAATGCCATATATATATATATATATATTTCTCTAAAACTAATGAGTTCCATAAAACGACAGAATAATCGACTGAACGGTCCAGTGAGGAACAGAGTTTTCATCTTCCATCTACAGCTCCTTCATTGAAACTCTTGAAAGTCAACTTTGCTTTGTCTCTTACTTTGAGAAAACTATTTCATTAATACGAGTCCTTCAGTGACTTTAATGTATAGAACGCTTTAATCACTCATTTCAGTCACATTTATATCAATTCCATTTATAAGTTGTCCTGCGTTATATACGGTTTATATGGATAATTTTATAACCTGACTACTTTCAAGCTCACGCCTGATCCTTTTATTATTTGGGACTAGTGAGTCTTTTTTTTTCATTGAAAAACAAGTGAATGATGATTTTAGACTCATAAAGATTAAGTGCTTTTTTTTTTTTTTTTTTTTTTTGATATTTTGGTCTGCAAAGTATATTCTATTCTGCTATTACATATAAATAGTTATTTGGAACTGTTAAGAGATTGATTATGTGTTTTAAAAAAATATATAAGAGACCTTTTTTAACTTCTATTATAATATCTGAATATCATTCATTGCAATTCCCTAACGTATTAAGTCGGGCATCCTCTTCTAATCAACTAAATTGTTTGTCACCATATTTGAATATTACTCTAGCGAAACACTAGGATCTCCATACAAATAAATTAATTAGAGATAATACAGTTATTTCGAACATTTAAGTGATTATGTGTTTTATAATATACATAATAGATTTAATTTAACTTCTGTTGAAATATCTTAATGTAATTGCAATTCCCCAACTTGAGTGGGGAATCCTCTTCTAATCAGCTAAATTGTTTGTCATAAAATTGGAATATTACTTTTGTAAAGCTTTAGGATAGAGTCTTTACTAACTCCCGACTTAATTAAATGTAATTACTTAGAATTACATTATTTTGATTCTTCTAATCATGAATTGGGGATATATTCTCTATGAATTATTCTATCTCTTTCTTTTCAGCAACTAACATATAAATACATGATCATCGTTATGAATTAATTACATCATTATTCAAAGATCAGTGGAGGATATATATATATATATAATATTACATATTATTTGAGTAAAACTTACTACATAATCTTGTACAAACACAATCTAAAGTCGACACTTAATTTTTGAAGGGAAAATTAATCAGTTTAAATAATTAGTATCATATTTAAAAAAAATTAATGTAGAGAACTCTTTAACATATATCGACTCTGATTTTGAATTGTATACATCCAATCAAGCTATAATTTTTTGCTCAATAATAATTTCTTTATGATTTCAAATATTATCCGAAAATGGAAGAGTTGCTTAAAATACCATATGATTTTGTTCTAAAATTACAACTACGACAAATATTATAGCCTTTTAATTATACAAAGGTCATAGTGTTAACCAAGTGGAATTTTTTATGACAAATAATGTTATTCACAAGAAAGGGGTGCGAAATTGGAGCTTTTTCTTCTCCAAGTGGTATTTTATTGAAGCTATGTGACAAATTAAGATCTTATTGTTGGTTTATATTTTTAGCATGATCATTTCATGTTCAATAAATAATAATATCCACTTATTCTTCATATATTTTTGATTTCTCTGCTGTATTGAGGGTTTTTTGATAAAAATATACCAAATATTCAAACAAGGATGTACTCGTATATCCTTAATTTAAAGAAATATATTATGGTCTGCCTATCCTCTATAGTAAAATTTTTAGGTGGGTGAAATAAGTTTCAGACTATTTTTTGGCCGGATAATTTTTCGATTCTATTTTTAATTTCAGTTGGTAGCCATTTTTTTGTGAAGTAATTCTGTTTCCTCCCTTGTTGATTCTTTCTCTTTTGCTACGACGCCGCAGCGTGTAGATCCACATTGATAATAGTCTTGATTATTCCTTAAATTTCTCTAGTGAAATCCTTGATTGACTGAAAGTATGGTTAGGGAGGACAAGGCAACATGGAAATCCAACTATTTCCTCAAGTTGGTGCAACTCTTCGACGAGTACCCCAAGTGTTTCCTCGTGGGAGCCGACAATGTGGGATCCAAGCAGATGCAACAGATCCGTGCTTCCCTCCGCGGAAAGGGCGTGGTCCTCATGGGCAAGAACACGATGATGCGTAAGGCCATCCGTGGACACATTGACAAGAACCCCAACTTGGAAAAGTTGTTGCCCCACATTCGCGGAAACGTGGGATTCGTGTTCACGAGCGAGGATTTGGTTGCAGTGAGAGATTCTCTTATCGCCAACAAGGTGAAGGCTCCAGCCAAGGCCGGTGCTCTGGCTCCTCTGGATGTGAGGGTCCCTGCTCAAAACACAGGCTTGGGTCCCGAGAAGACTTCCTTCTTCCAGGCCTTGAACATCCCCACCAAGATTACGAAGGGAACCATTGAAATTGTGCATGATGTGCACCTCATCAAAGCCGGGGACCGAGTGGGCATGTCCGATGCCACACTCCTCAACATGTTGAAGATCTCTCCCTTCTCATACGGATTGGTGGTGCAACAAGTCTATGACTCTGGAACCATCTTCCACCCCTCCATCCTTGACATCACGGATGATGACGTCAAAGCACGCTTCATGGAAGGAGTTGCTGTTGTAGCCTCTGTCTGTCTCCAGGTGGGATATCCCTCCATTGCATCTGTTCCTCACTCCATTGCTAATGGAATGAAGAACCTCATGGCCGTCGCTGCTGTCACAGATATTACATTCAAGGAGGCTCAAACCTTAAAGGAATATCTGGCTGATCCCAGTAAATTTGCATCTGTCGCCGCTGCACCCGCTGCTGGAGCTACTAAAGCTGCAGCTGCTGCTCCTGCTAAGGCGGATGAACCTGAGGAAGAATCCGATGATGACATGGGATTCGGTCTTTTTGATTAAGTGTTGTTATTATTCTCTTAGAGTTAAATATACCTTAATTGTTATACAACCTATGGTACCTTCTTATCCAGTCTAACCCTTTTTGGATTGTAATAATACTGAGTTACTTTTTTTCTGTTCGTGTTGAGCTTGGGGGTTGTTATAGATGTGCCAGATTTGATAATGTTACTTATTTCTTCTTATTTATGATCTTCATGGATAAGGGATGTGATTTTAGATGGTCTGGGATCTAGGTGCTTCAATAGGGTTAAATTATCGTCTTCAGGACCATTTAAATAATTACTTATGAGATTGACAAGGTTATTAGTGAATGGTGCGAGCTAAAATGTAATATCTTAATGTGATCTACACTGTTAGTAGTTCTAAAGACTTACAATAAACTTCACTCCTCATGTCATTTTTCCTTCTAAAATAATTTTATGAAGTGAAAAAAAGAATTATTATATTCTTATTTTGTGATAAATAATAAATTACATTGCGTGTTAGGTTATGCAAGATCATACTAATATCTACTCACGATTGCTAATCATTTTATCATTCAAATTCTTTATTCTTAAGGAGATATCTCTTACTTAAACATGTCATTTTTCGAATAACTTATTAAGGAACCTTTGATTTCTTGAGTAATAATCCGTCATAGATTTTCAATAATGGGTGTACTTAAAAGTTTGATCTCGGATGATTATGGAATAAGTGGCTTGTCAATGCAATTACGAGCAGTCTAGCTTTGAGTAAATTCAAAATATTTATAATATACTAAACTATACAGTAATTGATAGAAACATCATATGCTTCATCACTTCATAATGCACATTATATAAAATGCTAAATTATATATACCAACTCATCTTGCTTTGAACAAATATATTTGACAACAGAAAATCATTTTTTCATTACATTTTCTTCATCAATTAAATCACAATGTATTATTCTAAATTGTGTACTTAATCAATTCCAAATTTTCAAAGACGAATATTACGAAATTTCTTTTCGACTTTATTTCATCCACTTTATCACAGCTTGTTTAATCATAGTAAGAAAAAGATTAGTTAAATGTCAGAGTGGATATTTGCTTATACAAATTTCTTATTTTGAAAAAAATCACCGTGCTACATTCCTTAGAGGATGAAACAATCAAATTATCGTTTGAATGTATTATATTAATAACTAAATGTGGATGACAACATGCATGGAAATGTTATTCATTTATTTCCTTAATAATGTTCCCTTTCAGATTAATATTATGAATTTTTAAAGTGTAATGGAATATCCCCCCTGGGGGCACATATTCCCCCAGGGGGATATCTTACAGGGTGCTACATTCGAAAAAAAGTGAATCTATTATTATTTTTTAAAGTAATAAAAATAATAAAAAAGGATTTACTATAAAAAAGAAAGTAAATAAAATATATTTTTTTACAAAGACCACGTTATTAAAGGAAATATTGATTGAAAAAGTAGTTTGAGAAAATCAAATATACATATTCTCTTAAAAAAGGTCAAATTAAATTCCCCCAACAAAGTACTAACTACAAAAAAAGAAAAGATTAGTAAATATATGTCGTACGTCTCTGCCACTGATTCAGACACGAGTCTGATTCATAATGGAAAAAGAGGACGTTTGGTCTCCCTAAGCCAAAGCTTATGAACCAAGTAGCGAAACGAGCACGAAAACGATAAACAGGTGAAAAATGTCTTGGTCAGAATGTACTTTTTTTTGTCCACCAGGGCCAGTATTTTGCTATTATTTCTTCCTTCAAGAAAATAAAAACACTAACGATAAATTAGAATATATTCGTGTATTTATAAAAAATAGCTAGATTTGAGGCATAATTGTAGAATGTAGAATATATTCTAATTTTAGTATTAATAAATAAAATAACTATTGACTATAATTTAGTTATTTTAATGATAAATTGTGTGGGATGATAAAATAATGTATGGGAGTCGTCCGAGAATGCTCGACTTTGACAGCTCTGCATCTTTTCCTTCAGGGAAGCAGATGAGCTTTTTGAACATATCAATGGTAAAGCTTTTATTTGCTCTTTACTTTAAGATTAATTTATGGGAAGATACTCCCTTTATATATGTATCGTGATCGGAGAGGATCTTCCCATGAAGAATCCGCCCACTAGATGTAAAACTAATTAGTCTCCGATAATAATATAAAATAATTGAAACAATGTTTCGACAATTGATCATTTTAATTTATTTCTGAAGTGGTTCGCTATTAATGGCGTGTTCTTTTAGTCTTTATTAAGTTAAATATCTTGTTCATGACTATTAAATGTATCTATTAGTAATTTGAATTGATATTAAAACATTATATTGAATAATGTTACATGTATCGCAAGGCCATGGTATATGAGCACATTTGAGGTCAATTTTCCCATGGAATTTTCTTTATATATTATCTGTAGGAGTACAACCCCTTCCAAATTCCATGAAAAAACTTATTACGAAAAAGTGAAGATCCTAAAGATATATTGGCAGACAGTGGGAGCTAGTGTATCACTTCAAGGAAACACGGAGGTCAAAACTCACCTATCTGAGGAGATACGAAGGAATTGGGGCTTTAATAATATAAATGATATTTTGAACTGCGTTGAAACTACTCACCCAGCAATAGTGATACTGAAACAGTGCCTTCCGCTCTCCTCATTTCATCTCTGTAGGTATACAATTGTAATCTTCAAAGATGGTACTGGCAAATTTGCAAATAAATTGAGTTCTTATTATTCCTATCATCTGATATAATTAATGTATTATTAAAAAGTAAAATAATTCAATCAATACAACTTTATAAAGACTAGATTATCAATTTTAAATATAGATAAACATAAAACACGCGTTATCGTCATAAATAAATGAATGACTTCATAGGAAAAGCGACATCTTGCGAAAAAATATGAAAAATACTGAACGTACTAACAGGTAGTACAGGCTAACGGTCGCATTTCACAACTTATTTTAAAGTTTTAGGTCTCCCTAATTTAACATACATAGGGATTTTCCAGGCTTGTAAGCGTTCCGCTATTTTGGCATTCTGTTAAAAAAATCCGTTCAGCGTTCATCCATTATTTCCGTTCCGTTCCGTGTTCCAATCATAATGATTAAAATTAGGTATTTTACGAAAGAAGGAGAGCTCTAACCTTTTTTCTACCTCACGTATTAAGTTGCTCGAACAGCTGATCGATAAGAAGTTTCATGACGTATAAAACGCCAAAAAAATATATATCTTTTAAATCATAAAGTTTCAGAAAGCGATTGTGCTGTTTGGACTTACACGAAGGAAAAAAGGAGCTTAACCCGAAACCAAAGCAATGGCCTTTGCTCTGCTTAACTCAAAAGCTCTTATTACGAGCATGCTGACATTATGTGAACCGATTGTTGTGGAAGAAGTGAGGCGTATAATTTTAGCCGTATCTGCAAGATATGTGGCCTCATCGCTGAAAATTCTTTACATAGAACAGAGTAATCAAGAATTTTAGGAAAGCTTGTCATTGTATC
This sequence comes from Lepeophtheirus salmonis, assembly GCF_016086655.4. Taxonomy (NCBI): domain Eukaryota; kingdom Metazoa; phylum Arthropoda; class Copepoda; order Siphonostomatoida; family Caligidae; genus Lepeophtheirus; species Lepeophtheirus salmonis. Next base: position 26,185,776 of record NC_052143.2, read on the forward strand.
ATATTTTATTGTTTCAATTTTATGTATTGCACATAATTTGGATATTTTAGTTGGTTTTAGTAAATTTGTTCTGCATGTATATTTATAGTAGATATGGTTCAACTCCGAGTCAATAAATTTAAAGTAAAATGTTTTTTATGTATCTGTACGTAATTGCCCTAAACTTTATTATTATTATATTTATATTATCTTTTTTGTTTATATATATATATTAATATGAAGGGACCGAATAAAAAAAAAATTGATGACCTTTTCATGAAGACATTACATTTTTTTTACCCTAATAATATTCTAGAGGGTTTAAAAAAATCTGACATTGCAAAAATTCAAGAAACAGTCGCAATATACAGCTTCATTTAATAATGTAAAATGACCTCCGAATTGACTTTGACGTTGTTTTCAGCTAAAAATGACCCTAGTATTAATAGATTATTCTTATTAAAACTTAAAGAAGCTTTAATATTTTTTTATTCATTAGTGAAAAAAATATATAAATTGATAGACATAATCAGTTTTTATGAGATGGAACAGTTTGGAGTCGCTTTTAAATAATGAGAGGAGTGTTATGCTCATTCCTTTCTGGTCACTGAATTTCGTATGACAACATACAATTCACATCAAGGAAAGGGGGAGACATAATTTGAGTGCGATGATCAACAAACTCCGTCCGTCATATTTAATATATCAGTATTAAGAAACCATTTCTTAGTACTTACGATTCAAGAAGAAGACAAATATAATTTTCGAACACGAATCTCCGGATTTCTTAGTGAATAGCCAATGTATTTTAATTATTGAGAATCTATGGGAAGATACACAACGTAGGAGTGCTTTTTCAATTAGATATTTTGACTTTTTTTTTTCAGTCGTACACACTGTACGACTGAAAATCGCGATTTCAACATTTTTTTTCTCTTGGCCAGCAAGGCTTATCTATAATTCACTTTAAAAGAATGACTATAAAAAAAAAAACCCCGAAAATTATGGAAATCAATAATACATATACACGTCTACTAAAGCAAAAAGACACTAAAAACATAGAATAAAACAATAATTAGCACAAAGATCAAGACAAAAACTTGAATTAAAACACTGAACTGTAGAGTTTGTTTACAAAATGACTATCCCTTTTAAAACACGAAGGTGAAGTTTCACAACAGATAAAACACCGAAGATTTCATAGTCCGAGGAAGCACGCTTCGCATACAAGATATGTTGAGCCTTTGTAATTGTTCCATTAATAATCTTTTCCTTTTTTCCACAGTGAGAGGCTAAAAAATCATCCTTCTTCATCTTATAAAAATCAAAATGTTCCTTTATAAGTTTTCCGATGGCGTTGTAAATTGGAAGAAGCGTCTCGCATTCAAATAGAAAATGATCAATCGGCTCGTCCTTGGTCTGACAAAAGCAACATATTCTTTTATCTCCGTAAAAAAACTTTGCTCTGACTTCTAGGGTACCTGATAGTATACTATACTTAAGCCACTTTTCTGATGGTGATAGTAAGTATCTTTTTATAACGCTTATGCTTTTCTTTACAGGGTAATTTATTGCCCTTCTCGTCAGTTATTTAAGAAAAGGACCCCATGTCGGAGTTAGACTGGATTTTCTAAGATCCGACGTACTAAGAAAAAACAATCGAAGACATATCGGCAATGCAGGCCTTGGAACTGCTAGACAAACTCCGAAAAGCTAACTTGTACTGTTCGACGGCCATTTTATTTATCAGCTCATACATTCCACATTGATAGTGTCAAGAAGACCTTATTTGAGAACTAGGTTTCCATATTTTTTAACATAATAATTTGGTGAAAATTACCGTTCAAATGAGCTACACATGAATAAAATCGGTTCATTCATTGTGGAGATAGAGGCCAATTGGCAAAGTATAGCAGATTTGATTCACGTCCAGAAGAGCAACAAGACAAGAAAAAGTGGACCATGGACTAGTCGGGAAACTTCAAGAACGACCGCTACTTCGCCTATGCGTTTGATGAGGTACAGCCGGTCAACTAGACTAAGCTCTCAGCCTCTGCGACGATGCTGGTAATCGTGACATCAGACAGGAATAGGATGCCCCGTATTGGTTCCCGAAAGGCCTGAAAATTGGGGCCAAGGGGAATCAGGACGTCCTCAAGGAAATGGTCTTGCATTAGGTGAAGTCAAACTACTAAGAGGTAAACTATATGTTCCAGAAGGACTCCGCTCCCATATTTTTAGTGGCCCATTTGCTTACATTTACGTACAAATGATAAGCCTCGACCCCAAGATTAAGAATTATTGAACTGATCAATTCATATGTTCTAGTTAAGGTAGAGGACTATAAACTTTCATGTTCGATAAGAGCTTTCTAAAAGTGCCTCTGAGCCCCCCCCCCCATGACAATGCCACAAAATAAGTGTCCCTAGCGTTCTTCTTTGCTTTATGTGCCCTTTAAATCATATTTAAAAAAGTAAAAAAACAATATTAAGTTTTTTTTGAATTTTTTGTTTGTACATACCATTGGAATGGAAGCTAAAATCTCATTTTTAGCATTCAATGAAAAAAAAAAAAAATCTGTTCCGTTCACAAGCCTGGATTTTTCTATAATCAATCTAAAACTGTTGTCAATTAATTTGAAATTTTGTTGAAAAAAATCAAAAAATACATAACTATTCACAAAAAATTAAATTTCAAAGTAGCGGTCGTTCTTGAAGTTTCCCGACTAGTCCATGGTCCAACTATTCACAAAAATTATTTTTTTTTTGCAAAAATCAACAGCTATTCACAAAAAATTAATTTTTCAGCTATTAAATTTTTTGCTTTGCTTCAAAATTTGTGGAGAGGCCAATAACTGTAATTAAAGAAAATTATTTTGTTTACTGCTATATATTAGGTAACCAACAATCCCCATTTAGACGGACATATCTTCTTTTTACATCGAGTTATGTCGATGTCCAATATTTGTACAAATTCTTTGTGTCATTCCAAGTCGACCCATTTGATGACAGGGTCTTTCACAAATCATTCTCCTTGAGCAATCCTTAGGGAAATCTGGTTTCGTATTTTCCGGAAATATAATCCGTTTAACTATAAAGTACATTAGTTTTTGTATGTTTTAGAATATATAAATTACTTATTATACTCAGTTTAGTAGTGTTTGTGCAAATTGTAACATCATATTTGGAAATTACGCGTGATCGTAGTAGACCAAGAGTACTGTGAGTACTTATTTGAAATCTATTTTACTCAATATTTTTATTATATAAGTAAATGAATTTTAATATAAGGTCTATTTCTGCATTTTGTTGATAATTCCTACTTCACTGATGAAATTTATGTTGTATTCAGACGATCAAACTATAGTATGATAAGAAATTGTCACAAGAGACTTTATTTCATTTTTCAAAAATAAAACTCGGCTAACAGGTTATACAGGTGGTCAGTTGGTCCCTAAGATGGATCAAAACCTATCGCCACCACTATCCTGAGTATCAAAGACTCCTTCTTATATATTATAATTCGCCCGGCCCACAGGTTACGCTAGTGAAGTGCTTGTTCACAAGGGCGATCAAAATCTATTGCTGCCACTATCCTGAGTATCAATCCTTTTCTAATAACCTATGGTACACCACAGCCCAAAGGCTGTGCAAGTAAACCACTGGTTAGATTATTACCCACCTCTTCCTTGAGCATCAAGGACCCCTTTCAATATCCTATAATCACCCCAGCCCATGGGGTGTGCAAGTGAACCGCTGGTCATTAAAGTGGGTCATTAGCCACAGACACCGATTCAATGAGCATTAACGACCCCGTCTAATAGTATATAATAGACCTCGGCCCATGGGTTGTGACCGTGAGCTTGTGCATGGAAATCCCCATCACTCACAATCCTGGAATCATATGAGACAGCAAATGGAAACATGCAAGATGTGGCAATGTGATAATAAGAAATTTAAAAAAAGAGATTATCGCCGTTTTTGCCTCTTATGGAAGAATATGGCTCCGTTCTTTTTCAAGGCTGGACAGATAATCAGCCAGGAGGGCTACTATAAGGTGCTTAGGTACATCATCTTGCCGGAGGTTAAAAACGTTTATAGTCAAGATGGCGTCTTCTCTTTCACTTCCACTAAGTTTTGCACAGATCGTATGGTTCGATTCTGGTACAAAGAGATATGGCCCCATCCTCACCAGATTTGAACCCAATGAACTTTTCTATATGGGCACTTTGGACAAAGAAACCCACAGGACCTCACACCCAAATGTTGACTCGCTGAAGTCCTCCATATGGTTGCATGAGAAAACTTGTCAGAGGAGTTTGTCATCAACTCTTGCTTAACCTTCAGTCGACGTTTAAAAGCTGTGAATGAAGGTGCCCTTTATTGAGTGAAAAAAGTTTTTCATAAACCTTGCCTAATTCTTTTGTTAACATTTTTTTTTGTCTATTATTGAAAATATATAATTATTGATGTAGATTCTAAATCCATATCTCGAGTCCATGTTTTGCTGCCCTACACTGTGTATATATTGCAATAAACACAAGGGAAGGCAATTATACGTTGCTGCAAATCGTGTAATTAATAAATAATTATGTTTTGAAAGTGCTAGGAGATTTGTTTCAGTAACTACTGACTTTGTATGGTTGTACAATGTACGTCCACTCAGAGACCCAGTATAACATTGGTTAGTGTGTCTCTGTTCATGAACTTAGGCTTTTTCAGGCTACCTTTTTGTTTTAGGGTTGCGAACTATAACTTGCCTTCCCAATCTGAGTATGTATGGATTTTTCTTTGTGTTCTCCATCTCTCCTTCCTTAAATATTCAGCTTGAGATAAATGGTGATGGTAATTCTAATGTAATTACTCCGGATGGTCGGAGTCCAACAACACTGTGTATGGGTTAATAATAACCCTCATATCATATTGGGACATGTTACGCCATTCTAATTCGAAACTCCTCGTACTTGACAGCCTTTAAAATTTGAGTCTTCCTTGCTTTAACAGTGACTTCGGCGTGACCGTTGGACTGTGGATAATTTTGAAATAATTTTTTCATTAAGAATTTACATTGCTTGGGAATAGAGGGTAATTCTATAATTGAATATTCCGTGGATGGTCGATTGATTAATTATGTGATTTTTGTCTTTTTTCATCAAAATTTATAATTGATAAGAATTCTGTATATATATATATAATATATATTATTAATAAATGCGTAATTTTAATACAACATATGGAAATAATACCATTAAAACTGATCATGGCTGACATTAGGGGAATCGAAATTAAATTTAAATTTTAAAAAAGCGAAAGAAAAGGACCTTCAGATTTGTCTTTGCCTCAAGCTTTACTCACAATGAAACCAATTCTGCCAACAATGTAGCTTAATAAAATGTAATGTGACGTAAAAATTCTAAATTGTACAACCTGTCTCTTCATGTTATAGATTTTACATAAATCGTAAGTTGTAGTCAATAGCGCTAGGTAATTTTGACTTAATATATAAATAAATGAGATTTATAAGTATTTTTTTAATTTTGGTTAAAATTGATATTCCTTTGGAATTTTTTAATCGAAATATGTAATGTGTATTACTATAAAACGCATTAAATGGTTGTTTTCAATTGGAAAAATGTTTGAATCATACCCCAAAATTACAATGCATACACCTACAAAATCTCACTATGTAAAGGATTCGGACCAGAAACAAAGTAGGTAATGGAATTAGTACAATAAAGAAAACAAAAATAAATAAAAACAGCTACCATTCGAGTAGAAGAATTGGTAATCACTTCTCCGTTTATAATTATCAATAGACATGATGTATTATTCATACTATAAAATACTTCTATATTTTGATTTAGAAAATTAAAAAGAAACATCAATTTCAACCAAAAATAAACAATAACGGCGTATAAACCTCATTTTTATATATTAAGGTGAAATATCCTTGAGGCAAAATGGCTTTTAGGCAAAATGTCCAGAGGTAAAATAGTGTAAGGCAAAATTACGGGGCACCGTAGTCAATATATGTACATATGTATATTTCGTTGTTTTAATTAATTTGTTTATTATGTGTATATGTAACTTAGACGATTTCAAAATGGAGTCAAAATATAATTTTGAATGGAAGACAACATTTTCTCTTTATTTAAGTCAGTTTAGGATAATTTAGATGAATAAAATTGATCAGACGTTGATAAACGATAAATCATATTGGAGTTAAAGGTTGAGGCATTTCGAATAATTAAGACAATACTTAAGCGTTTCAGAACCATTCATATTTGCTTTAATTGTTGAAGGGTTACTAAAATTTAAAATCGAGTAAAAACACAGACTCAAATCGAAAATTTGTTATTATTTAATAGATATAATCATAATCAGACAATTGGTTCTACTAGTAAAATCCCCATAAAGTATAGTTGCCACTTTTAGTAAATCCCATTCATTATTACGAATTACGGTTATTAAAAGAAAATAGGAATGTATTTAGTATTACTATCATACGGGTGTTAGTACCCAGCATTGCCTGGACTTATTAGGTGTAGACGAACAGACACACTTTGCTTGAATAATATATATCCCCACTCCCCAATAAATCCTACATGTTACTCTCCGTTTTTATGAGCACACTCATACATAGTTACTCAATACATAGATATTCTCTTTTGAAAAATAAAAAATAATAAGAATGAGATCTTCTTAAAAGTATGATTTCATAAGCCGGGGAGCAGTTTTGCTCGTTGCTGAACCTCTTATAAATTCACAGTTTTATAAAAAGTCCTTTCAATTTAAAAAAAATATAAATTGAACTCCGAGATTTCCTTCATTTTTCATATTTTATACAACTCTTAACATAGAGTTTAAATGTAAATGAATTATGATATAAATCAGAGAGCAATTTATGGAGTACTCCTTGTTTATTATACTCCATTTTTGTCTTCATCCTGTATAGTTATATGATATACATTAGGGATAACTATATAATGGACCATGTATACATACTCGATGCTACAGGGATTCAAATTTGATTAATATGAATAAATTGTTATTTTTTAGATCAATTTTTTTTCTTCATTCAAACATACATACGAATAAACATTGCTCTATTAATATAGAAGATATTTCATTGTTTTGTCAACTGATTGTTGAAATTCAAAATGAGTTAACTGAAACTAGATAATTGTTATTTTAATATTTTTTTAATTAGTCCGACAAGTACTTCTAGAACTAAAAGTCAGTTGTCAGTATCACAACAATTAGCAACCGGTTTCGAAATAATGTAGTGGATAAAATAACAGTCCTTCAGTTTTAGAGAACACATTTACTTGATTTTAAATTTCAATAATCGGTGGACAAATATGGATTTACTTACAACTGAGCTTTATGGGATTTTAGTTTTAGAATTATTTGACTGGTTATATTTGGTTAGTTAATAACTATTATTATATTTGAGTCTCTACCTTTACTTAATTTTAAATTTTAATACCACAAATATGAATGGTTCTTAAACATCTTTATATCTCAAAATGTTCAAATCTTTAATCTCAATGTGCTCTGTCAATATCAACATCTCATAAACTTTATTTATCTACAGCATCCTAGACTGACCCTAATAAAGAGAAAGGTATGTCTTCCATTTAAAATGTCATTGTGGCTGTATTTTGAAACAGTTTAATGTAGTTATAACATAATAATTGTATGTCAGAATCTGGACATATTGCTTTTTTTAATATTGACTAAAACATAATTAATATAAGTATTGTATAATATGATTGTACTTATTCTACTCTACATTCAATTAGTATTTGAGAGCCTGAGCATGAAGGTCATTTCCTTAATATGCCTCATGTATATCTTAACTTCACTAAGCTCAATGTATAAAGCAAAGATAAGTACAGTAAGTTTGTGTATAATGAAAAAAAAAAAAAAGATACACTTGTTCTTCATCATTTATGTAAATTTGTACCTACATATAGGAACACGAGCTGATGACAATCCTGTCCTTTCATCCACGACTCGATGAATCTGACTCAAAAAAAGTGTTAATATCAAATACTGTGCAACTACCACGATTCGAAAATGACCCTCCCAAAGAATTGACTAATTTCTCCATATGTTTTCGTTACAAGCTCGACTCCCTCACTCCTAATTTGATATTCCACAATCCTCATTTTGCTTTTCAACTTCGAAATCCTCTTAAAGGATATGGAATTATTGCCTTTACGAAAGGTAATAGGCATTTATTTAATTTTACAACCAAAGTGACACCTGCTACTTGGAATATGATGTGCATCATCAAAAGAACATTTGATCCAAGTGAGATGATATTCTATTAACTTTTTCATTTTTATATTTTTAACTACTATAAGTCAGAACCATGGGTGCAGAAATGATTTTTTAACGTAGGACATTTTTACTTTTTTTAGAAAAGTAATTTCAGAGTTTTTTAAACGTAATTTAGGTTTTTTTATAATTAAAAAGAAATTGCGTTATTGACCCTTCTTTTTTGTATGAAATAAGTTGCATATCTTATTGGCATTGTTGATTAAGATCCTAAAATCTCCTCCTCATCCTCTACAGATACTGTGTCCAGAGAGTTCTAGAGATATTGAAAACTCACTCTTTTTTTAAAGAATTTTTTTCTACAAATATAGTCCTAGCGAGACTCTCTAGTATTTTTTTGAAAATTAATTCAAATTTGCCTCATAGTACACTAGAGGATTTCATTTGTAACCAATTATAAGCAACAAGACTGAAATATACGTTGATTGCTATGTATATAAATTTTTTAAAATTGACAGGTAATCAATTATGTTTTTTCAAAATGCTTTCATCGAATCATTGTATCTTTATCAACTTAGGAAACAGCCAACTGACAAAAATAGTATTCAAAACTAAATAATTAGTTCATACATAAGAATACAAATATAACATGGATAACAGAAGGGAACACGAATTTTGTTTAAATGCATTTTTTAAATCAAACATTGAACCTTTTCTATAAGATCATTCAAATTGAAATCAATAAAAAAAGTACATTTTCCATATTCGATTTTTTTTTCGAATTTGGACAAAATTTTAATATTAGTTAAAAATTCAAAATTCTAGCCAGTTTTGTTGTCCGGTTAAAGATTTAGAGGCTTCTAAAGTTTTGCCCTGACCTACCTTATTTTTAAATTGCTGTATTTTGGATGTTTCTGAAGAAATATAAACAAAATAAGTGAGCCTTCCATTTCTATAATACTTCGTGTTTTGTCTATGTATGTATATATAATTGGGTTTAATGAAAAAAGTCGAAGGACATGTCTTACCTGTTCTCCCCCTCATATACAGGATGCAAGACAAAAAATGGTAGGCCAAGCAATGAAATATTGAACCGTTAATATCTTCTTGATTAATCAATTTATTTGAATTAAACAATTGCAAAATTGTATATACATATATTTAGGTACTTTAAAAATTCAATAAAAGAGCTCCATGCATAAATCACAGATTTAACACGGGTGGGAAACTATGGCAAGGCTTGACTATTTTTTCAGTCAGATATGAGTTCCTCACCCTTTGTGCTAGATGCCTTAAGAAAGTCGAGGTTGGGTTGGGGAATAGGATTGACCTTATTTTTAAGGATGCCACACAGTAAAATAGTACAACAGATTCAAATTTTGACTGTGGGTACATGATTCTTTTCAAAGTAATACCTCAACTTCTTTGTTCTTTCTATTCTTTTCAGGCTCAGAGTATCAGTAATAATTTGATGCTTCTTTCTAATGTAAGGCTTATAGCTAATGTACTTCAAAAATCTTCGAATTCTGTCTTGTGGCGCGTTCATCTCACGGGAGTGTTGGCTGATTATGATCAATACATTTTCATTCTAAGCCTCCGTTGCCACAAAACATATTCTACCACTCCTGTGCTTCTGCTTAGTGTCCTTGTTAGATCTTTTGTTTGTACGCTGAAAGGGTTGAGTTCCAACTCCGACAACCTCTTTAATTTTTTTGGGGGGGATTTATTCTTTTTGTAATACCATTTTTTAATCATATTTGTAATAAGAAAAAAAAAGAGTCTATAATAAGACTTTATTTCATTTTGGTAACTGAACATTCGTACTGTTAAAAATAGAATCGCAAACACATTTATTACAACCCCCATTTTTGATCATCGTGCACCCTATATATGATAATTGATATCTACTTATATAAGTACAAAATAGACTGTAAGATTGAGCTCTTAAGGGTTGTCCCAGTCTTCCTCCCCAAATACTGCAAACTTATGGATATGTTGCGTTGAATTAAAAAAAAAATCATAAACTAAGTCACCCCTAAAAAAAAAATAATCCTGCAAACGATTTTGCCTTTAGTTTAAACAAGCTACAAAGTTTTAAAATTTCCATCAATCACTGACTGGAATAACTATAGTTGTTACCATGTTCTTATTTCTTTTTCAAGTAAATGGAACACAAGTTCAAGTTTATCACAATTCGCTACTTCCCTCAATAATAAACATATCTAACAGTACATTTAAAATAATGAGCCATGACATTCAAGACATGAATTTTGGTGGATCAAAGGTAGAAATACTTTTTGCACATGAAAGAAGTATGGTTTTTCGGGGAAAAATGAGTGGAATTATCGGAATGTCCAGAGAAATGTTGAAAGAAGAACTAAGCAACTATCTCATGTATTGTCGGAATGATTTGCCAGACTTAGATCTTCTCAATCTGACACCTTTCAATATTTCAACTCCAGATGCAAGCATATCTGTGCAACAAGTATAACTCTGCTTATAAGCAATAAACATGATAGATGCATGAATAATTAAGTAATTTAATCCCTTTTATTATGTTCTCCAGATAAGACGTACATCCATTTGCAAAAGTTTGTATTACTATGATCGAGTGAATTTCCCCAATTCTAATCGAATGACCTGGAAAGAAACAAGGGAAGTTTGTAATCTCATAAGTGGCGTAGTATCGTATAATTATGAGAAGAGAAAAGACATCTTGCTTTGGACAGATATGAAGAAGGAATGGGAAATAGTTTATAAATACTTTGGCCTTGATGGTAAACATATAGTATTACCAGATCGTATACATTGGGAGGAGGGACAACCCAATGGTGGAAATGAGGAAGAATGTCTAGCATACTCGACTGGAACTAATCGTTATCTCGATTTGGGATGTGATTATCTATTATATTCACAATGTGAACCCAGGTTCAGTAAGTACTTTCAAATGAGGGGTCTCTGTAAAGATCAAGACGAAATTGAGTCAGAGTATTACATTGAGGATATTGGAAGTGATGATGGTCATACGCTGGCATTTACAGGATTTGAAAAAAATAACATATTCAAGTATAAAAATTCCTGGGTAATAACGTCAGACTTACAAAAGGATAAAATTCTTGGCTTTTATAATGGAAGTAAAGAATATCCTGTGGGCAGAAATGATTGGTACATTACGGGCTTTTGCTCTGGAGAATATCATGTTATCAGGAAAACACGTCTTATTTTATCAAAGGTAATTGATTTATTGTATTCGGGGAAGGTTTTACAATGAACAATGATAAATGGGCGGGCCTTTTTCTTTTCTTTTTGAAATTGGAATATTGTATCGGTTTTTTTGTTTTTTTGAATTATTTCATTCCGGTCCTTGGAATCCAGGAAGAGGCAGTTTTACAGTGAACAAGATTGAAGGGAAATATATAAGGCAGTCCTTTTTCATTTATTAACTTATGTTTTGGCCATTTTATTAAAATATCTACGATGTGCAACGCTCCTATTTTTAGCAATCAAACCTTCAGCTTTAGGCAAATGCCAGCAATGTCGTTCCTCCTCTCCCATAAAATCGGCACTTATTGTATTATTTCATTATATTTAAATATATTCATATTTTCAGTGTAACGATGCAGTAGATTTTACTTGTAACAACGGGGATTGCATAACGCTGAACAAGAGATGTAACGAGGTCAGTGACTGTACTGATGGAAGTGATGAAGAAAGCTGCAAAACAATTTGGGTATCAAACTATAGAAAGGAATTTCCTCCAGCAAAAATGAGTCAAGGAAAGAAGTTCAGCATTCAAGTGGAATTATTTGTTCTTAAAATCCTCTCCATTGATGAAAAAAACAATAAATTTTCCTTGAAGGTAGAAGTTAAGCTTCGTTGGCAGGATGTAAGAGTAATATTTTTTCGGTTAAGCAAAGATATTCCGTCCATTTTGACTGAAGAAGAGAAAAATCTCATTTGGGTTCCGATGATATATTTTGAAAATTCCGTTGATAGCTCGTTATCAATCGTTGTAGATCGACAGTCCGAAATATCTAGTCTTACAAACTCGAATAATGATGGACATTTGACTGACTTAAGTCATACTCAGGAATCAATATATTTCCCCGGTGAAAGTGCGTACTTATATTATAAACGCCGATATGACATTGTCTTTTATTGTCATTTTAAATTTGAGCACTATCCATTTGATTCTCAGATTTGTAAAATCGAAACAGTTCTCCCCTATGCCTTGACAGAAGCTTTTGAATTTGAGCTGGCAGATGGAAAATGGACCACTAAACTAATGGATAGTAACTTAAATGGGCTTCAGTTCAATCTTCTAGATCTATATACATCCATGGATGAATCCACGAATAAATCCAAAATAATATCCTATTTTCGATTCAAAAGGATATACAGGAACGTCCTTACCACGGTTTTTGTTCCTACCCTATGCCTTCAAATCATCGTTTTGCTCACGCTACATATTACTGAAGAAAGATTTAACACTGTGGTCATGGTGACACTTACAGCAGCTCTGGCTACTTATACTCTCTATCAAAGTATCTCGAATTCTCTCCCTAGCACACATTATATCAAAATGATTGATAATTGGCTTCTTTTCTCTCTTCTCATGCCTTTTGTTACCTTTTTTGTGGTCATGTGGATTGAGCGTTTTTCTTATCTGGCAAGGAATAATCCAAAGAATGAAAAGTCTTACATAAATCACAAAAATAAGCTCATATTCTATGGTAAATTTGGGATCGTAGTTTTAACTGCTTTCTTTGACATTGTTTATTGGTATGTTAATTTATGTGTATACTATACTGATTAAAATACTTCTTCGTTATATAATAAACTCAAATTTAATTGAATATTATTTATGTCTATTTAATAAATTAATTAAGGAGAGTTTTCATCATTACACAGATGGCAAAATGCTATTCTTGAATTATCAATAAAAAAATTAGCCCCCCCCCCTCCTTCTGTTGCAATAAGATGTAAAATTTTGAAGTTATGGTAAAGATTTCACATGAATATGTTAATACTAGTCCACTGTAGCTCTGTGTCTGATCTCAAGGAGCAGCAAGTCTCTCATTTCTAAAATCATGCTTTTATTAATGAAGCGCTAAAATGTGTACACCCTTTCAAAGTATAGGGTTCCCCAAATATAGGGGTTATTATTAATAAGTTCCCCATACTATTACATCACATCTTCATTTAATTGGGGGAAAAAAGTTACAAAATCAGATAATAGCAGGAAACTATGCTAAACGGATTGCATTCCAAACTAGGTTTGGATCAAGATAATATGTGAGAGTTGGGTTGGTTTTAGTGTTTGTGGGGACTTGGACAAAGATTTATGTATTGACCTTTTTTCTTTCTTTCCCTTTTGAGAATCCTCTAATTTTAGAGAAGATTTAAAAAAAAAAATGCGAGGATATTTCTACCCATTGCAGGACTCTAGATAAGTGCGGCTGCATAGGTTTCAATGGCTTTTGTACGGCAGCAAAACAATTATTTAATGGATTGTATAAAATCATTGGGTTCCAGTAGATCAATTTTTTAGAACAATAATACTAATAAGGCCTAGTTTTTACCAACCTTTTAAAAGAACAACGAATGGAAAAAAGTTATTGAGATTAAGAAGGGAGTCATCCAGAGATGAAAGGAACGTAATTTATTTCCTGCAGACATTTATTTTTACAATAGCATTGTCATTGATATCATATATATTAAAATAATTAATGAGATCAGTACATTCTTATTGTTTGTTACATTTTTGATAAATTAGATTAAAAGAATATTTGCAAAATATTGAGAAATGTTGTCATAACCTAATTTGTTACAAAAAATGATTAAATATTTGAAAAAAATGTCTATAAATTGAATTAATAAACTGCATGTTTATATACCTCCAAAGCACTTTTAATAATGAAACAATATATTATTTTCATAGATTGTTTATTTTTTGTATGAGTATCTTAACTGATATAATAATCTTATCAGATCAGAACACACTTTCTAGTAGATTATTTATTAACAAAATTATATCATTCTGATTTTTTATTATGATTACTAGGCATTATATAATTAGCAAATCTTTATTTTTAGTTGGAAATTTTTCTCCTTTGTTCAGCTGCATAACTAAGCCAAGTTGTATAGAGGAGTCAACTCATTATATGCATAAAAGAGATGGAATATCCAACTATTTGATCAAAAATGTTCTATCTGTATGTTTTGTACTTACGTATATATAATTGAGATTATTAAATATTGAATAAAGATTAGATGAATGTCTTATGAAGTATTTCTTTGTTCTTGCATTTTTAATAGAAAATTCCTCCTTTTCTGACGATAAAATTTTTAATCAATTAACTCATCTTGCTCACTAACTGTAGAGAGTACATTTAACTGTATTTCAGAAATTTATAAACTATTATGTTTAATATCATTCGTAAAATATTTTGTGTTAGAAAAGTAAAAAGTATTTGTGTTAATTTAAAATTATAGTATAAAATATTTAATGATTTAGTAGACTCTAAGACTGCTAACTAACTATAACAGTTTTGACGTCTACTTTTTTTCATGATGACTTTCCGCACAAGTTAATACATATATTATTTTTTTCATGTATTGACATACATACCATACTTACAAAAAATAGATATCCTGATAACTACTCATGATATTAAAGAAATAATATTACAACTTATATGCCATGTGATCTCCTTACATAAATGGATACACTAATTATGATCTTGTACTTACTTTTTGCCTTTAAATTTTTGTATAACATTTAATGATTACAATATACATACTAAGTTGCTAAGTTTTAACTGTCCTGTTTTTCTATATAGTTCTCTAGAATAAGTTAACAGAGTAACAGAGACAATTTCCTCAGAGTTATCTGAACAATCCTATTTAAATATAACATCACTAATACATATACAACTCCTATTTAAAATGTAAATCACTTTTAGTAAAATTATTATATATTTTTGTTTTTTATTCAAATTTGTCTACTGCAAAATATAATTACAAATTATGAATGAATATAACCTGCAATTAATTTAAAAACAGACAGCCAATAAAAGTATTTATATATTATTTATTAAATATTTATGATTATGTATTCCCCGAAATGTTGAGATTAAAAAGTATCAAAATGTGCCTTTGATTAAAAAATAGGTAATGCAAAATTAAAGGACTATGAAGAAATATTTTGAGCTAATAAAGTTTTCATTTTTTCTAATTTTTGTCTAAAATGCCATACTCCCTTTTAAATCTCCACAAGACGAAACGAAACGATATTTAAAAAAATATATATATTCACTGACAAAATTTTTATAAAACATTATAGGAACGTTTTTGGTACTCTGTATAGTTCGCCCAATTTTCGATATTTATTTTTAATGAAGTATTATAAATATTTCAAAACATTCGTGTACAGCTCTGTAATGTTAAAAAATCCTCTAGTATCTTTCACTTTCCTTAACCTTAGGTTGTTTGAAATAGGATATACCTTTGTAAGGATAGTATGAGCTTTTTGACTGTCTGTCCCACTAAAAAATGTCAAAAAGTAATCACTTTGGAGCTTGCACTCCCCGAAAGAGTTATCTAAAACCGAAAGAACGTCTCCTATATATATTTAAAAGAGGACACTCCCACAAGAAATTATTAGTAGCCTCCATTATACAAAGGGTATTCTCCACGTTTGTCTTTATAAAATATAAACTTAATTCGTTAAAAATTACAGTTGGTATTAATTTTATTTAATTATGGTCTTTTAAAGTTATTTTATTTGGCGAATTGATGAGTCCTTTAAAATTTTTTTTAGAATTGTTTTATTTTTTGATGTTTCCTTGATATACAAAAAACAACACAAAAAACAAAAACAACGACTTAAGTTTCTGAAAGCTTAAATTGCTTTCTTATAAATGATGTACATACAGTAGGTTAAATTAATCATTTAAATTTGTCATTTAGAAATTAATGTAACGGATTTTTTAAACATCCACATACAGAAAATAAGGATCAAAATTACTAATTTGATCATATTTATTTAATTGGTGAAATTACATTTTAAGGGCGTTTGAACAAATTATAGGAAATACTATTTCTCAATAATTGAAAGATAAATTCACAGTCTTAGATATACATCTCCCAGGATTCGTGACCTTTGAATAACTACGTAATACTTGAAGTTTCGTACTCTTTGAACAATAAATAAAGATCTTGAAGGGACGAAAATTATCGTTCTCATCTTTTCATTCACATTGCGGTTCATTAAATTTCAACAATTTGTCAATTTATTTTGAATGGAATGGAAATTTGTCGATCAAGTTCAAGTGTCATTTTCTCGAATTGTATGTAAGCCAGAGAGCTCATTTTTTTAAAACTAATTGTTTATGCTTTAATATATCGAAATATAAATGAATTTCAATCACTCAACCTTAATTAATTATAGAATGAGTTCAGCTATCAATAGACCATCCAGTAGTTTGAACATTAAAAATCTCCATGGGCATTATTTCTATATTTTTTTTGTCAACGACGCTACTTATAATCTAGATTTTGTCTTATTTTCTATTGTCTATATTCATCTATATTACTGCGTTTTCCAAAGTGGGCAATACTACCACCCTGGGGACGTTGCTTTGATCTAGGAGCGGTAATGTTGAAAGGGCGATGGGGGGGGGGGAGGCGCTAGAGAAAAAAAAACAAAAAACAATGGTGATTATATAACAAACAAATTGACCTACTAAAAATCAAAATTCTGTAACCTAAAACTTTAAATAAGTACTTAAAAAGGACGTTCAGTAAATATAAAACTGTATTAAATCTTTTATTTTTTTAACTATTTAAACCAATTTTAAAAACTATTAGATATATGGTTTTTATCACTTCACAAAAATCTAATAACGGTTTGCGTACTTCCTATAACATAGGAATGCTGATTGCTAGATCTGGTAAGGCTTACAGGATTGGGCACTAAGAAAGATTATTCTCCCAGTTGTACATAAGTTACATATCCATTAACATATACAACTTCGAGGATTCGAATAATTGGAGTAACTACTCAAGCCTTTTTCTTTCTCTTTGGACAAGTAAGAAGGTTTATAGAGAGACGAAGCCCTTCGTTCAATTATAATTTCAGTTTGCTCCAACTCTACTGAGCTTTTCAGTTTCCTTTGCGCTCTCCAACGACCCGACCTATAACTGACTCCCCAAATATTCTCTGGTTTATCTCGTTGCAGCCAACCGCCTCTTCTTTTGACACATATTATACTAATGCTTGTTCGTCAATTTATGAGAAAATAAAGTTTGTATGTGTGCCCTTTATTGTTACCCATACTGTTGAACCTAGGAGGCTGGAATTTAGCGTGGGTGCCTTTTTTGTATGGGGGGGGTATATAAGGATATTAATTTTATAACCTAAAACACAATGGGTGTATGGGGGGGGGGTTTGAAGCTGAAGGAGGCTAGATAAGGGGTTGAGTTTTAAATCAAAAATTCAATGGGGTCTTAAAAAAAAAGATGTTATATAAATTTAATCAAAATAAAAAAAGTGATGGCTAAAAAAAGAAATCGAAGAAATTATAGTTCTTTTTTTCAGGTGCAAAAAAAAGAGGAGTTTTCATCAAGACAAATTTTGAAAATCGTGAAAAATGTTCTTTGAAGTATATAACACAATTTTGTTTTAAATTCATAACAATAGATTTCATGAATATATATAATATACAGGTGCTCCATTATTAGGCTCGTCCGTACTGAAGGTCTTAGCTTTAAGAAGAAATTTCATTGACCATTGTCAATGTGATTTCCCGCTGCCGCCTTGGCCTGAGCAACGCTTCGTAACCCTTTGCTAGAAAAATGATAACCAAGAATTAAGTGATTATCACTTCTTCTATTGGAAGCGCTGTCGTATTTGTTTATTTTTCTTTCATTTTAATACATATTAGATTTCTGACATGTATTATTAAAGGACTCAAGGGAAAGAGAGGACACTGGTGATGTGTCAATTGCGAACGTAATGGCTCTATGAGCCGGCTCTTTGAAGTGAATCACGTGAACCAGCTCACTGAAATGATGGATTTCTTGCCTTTTGATTATAATTTTTTTTTGTCAGGATGAAATTAGAAGTAAAAATAGGCGGGTTTGAATTTTTTTTTAAGAAGACAAAAAAATCTAAGTGGAAAGATCTAAAAATACCAAAATTCCCATCAATAGTTGACACTAAGTAGAATAAGATCATGTTTTTTCCTTCTCTTTTTTGATTGGCTTAAAATTATCAACTGTCGTAAGAACTATTTTTAAGATAATGAAGGTCAGTTATGAAAGAAAAGGGATCTTCAAATTATAAATATGATGATGGCGAATATTCAATTGCTTTCTTAGATGATTTTAAATAAGGAAGAAAAAAATAAGACTGTCTTATTTTTGTTATTTTGGACACTAGTGATATTGTCCCATATTTTAAGCTCCTTTATCTAGAAGATCATACCGATCAATCTTTATGTCGCTGTACCAAGGAAGTCTTCAAAAATAAATTTATTACGGCCGAGAAGCGATTTCACAGAAATATAGCCGATATCCTGCAAGATCTAATTGAAAAAGAAACAACAAATATATAACCAATTGTCATAATATTAAGATAAAAATTATTCGAAAATATTGCCAAGTTCGTATTAAGATGCACGCAAAACTTTCTCGAAAGAGACGAACAAAAAAAGGAGGAACGAAGAACAATGTTCTGGCTAGTAAAAGTGCAAGACTGCAATAAACAGTACACCACATGTCTTGAATATTGGCCAAATTTAATTGTAATTAGTTATTTAAATGTATTGTTTCCTTATAATATTATATAAGTTTATCGTGTAAAATTCTCTTAAGTAGTTAATATTTAAAAAGTAAATTTGTTTCTTTTTTAACTTTATATTTATTTAAATTTTTTTTTATTGAAATTTTTAATAAAATAAATATTAACCACTTTTTATAAAATAATATCGTTTTAAATCATGTTCATGAGAGAATAACAACTATATATTATTCGTTGCAATAGCTACTTATTTCATTCCCTTATATTTTCGTTATTGTTGTAATATTTTTGTCTGTCCGCTCTCTCCCTTAAATTATTTAGTTATTAATTATATCAGTTTAAAAGAATCTTGCCATTTTTCTACTTAATCACTTTTCCTTTTTTTCTCGTCATATTTTCCACTCCCATTTTTTCCTTGACAATTTTTCCCTTGCCTTTTTTTACTCAGCCATTTTTTTCTCAGTCAAGTAAATAATTAAACAATGAATTTAGTTTCGTTTCTAGATATTAGTTTGAAATCAAATATTTTGTAGAATTCTAAAACTACTATACAAAGTTTTCTACATAATTTATTTTGCTTAATTTAATTTTAAGTGGTATTAATTTGAATTAAATTATATTTATATTAACTATAATGAGTATATGGAAAAAAGTAAGATACGTTAAAAACACTGTTAATTTAGCCATTTATGTTCATTAAGAACTTTAAAAGTTTGAAATAAGATATGTAATTAGTAATGTATTATATTGATGCATATCTGAAAACCTACTCAATTTATATCGTAACTTTAACTTCATTACTGAAATTTTAATTCTGGGTATTGTAAGCCATAGCTTTTTTTTATTCTGTTCAACATGACTATACTTTTTCTAAGGAGTGGGTGGAAAAGAAAGCAAAGTACTTGAGATGAAATGGAAAACTTGAGGAAGAAGTTGGCTACCATAGAGATGAAGTAAAACGGATTGCAGTGATTAGAATGAGTCAATTGGAAGAAGAAGAGAAAATCATTGAACCATTATTATGGAGTCTTTTAGAGATCAAGAGTAAATCTACATAGTAAATGCAATTGAAAATAATGTAATCGGAGATTAAGTAAAAACTCACAGGAAAATTTTGCCTGAATTGAACACTGGGGAGGCCTTGTTTTATATATAAATTGATTGATAATTCTAAGAAGTAAAGGGAAATAAATTTTGGAAAAACTTAATTATTCACATTAAAGAATAGAACGGCCAAAGAGAAGAGCCAGACGAACAATATACTGGCTGAGTATGAGAAAATGGGAATTTAAGAAATTGTACAATGTACAGTCATCTAAGAAATGTATAGAAAGGTTACCATCTTTTGTGTGATCCGAATCCAATAAGACCGTTAGCAATTGCATCTGCTGACCGGTTCGAGAGTAAAGGTAAACATTATATCGTTTATGGTGATGTAATTTTTCTGATATCTTTTCATATACTTATGCACACTAATTTTCGGGCGGAAATATTCGTAAGTTACAAAGACATGGGTTCAAGTTTTTTTTTGCACCAATTGTAACCTTGTATTTTTTTTAGTAAAATAGTGTCTGAATGTACCAATATTTTTTAATATCTTTTAAGGCGATTTATGACAGTCTTACAATTCATACACATAAATTTTGTTTCTGATTGTTTTTCAAAGCAGCCTGAACACAAGGTAAGCAGCTTTTCCTGATCTTAAGGCGATTATATTTCTGATCTCAGCAAATATAACATCTGCCAACATTTAAAGTAACTCCACAACTTCCATGGAGTACTTTTGCCTTGGCTGGTCCACCTTCTGGCGGTATGATAGTGTGCTACCCTAAGACCACTTCCACTGCAACTTCAAGATCACGTTTTTACATAACCATCCGGTTACTAGAACGAGACTCCATTGCAGGCATGCATAGCTGTTATACAAGATCTTTTAGAAACTTTCTCCTTTGGACTTTTTTTCTTAGTCCTGTAGAGGATAAACGACTCTAAGGCAGTGACGTCGATCATATTATAGAAAAATGACAAAGGCCTGCTCATCGTTTGTCGTTTTACGGTGTACTCGCCAAACATTTTGTCAATCGTGTAGACACCACCTTTGGTTTTTTTATAATACATACATGATAATTTCTGGCTTGCTTGATATTGTTGTCTCAACTTCTCTAGTCATATGCATAGATGACTTAAGCACAACTGATTTTTTTTCTTTAGTGCATAGGAACAAACAGTTGCCTTTCTATAGTATGCAAAATTGTAGTAGACATAACACCCATCATATGCTTTTCATGTATAGATAATATTTGTATACTATACTTAATAATTGTTGTAAATTTCGCTTTGTTTTTATAAGAAATGTAAAAGTTATGTAAATTTAAAATCGTTGGGATACTGGTGTCCCTATGGGGGTTTCTCTATTTCTTAATCAGATTTAAAAATTTGTTCAGGGTTAGAAACGTATCTTTTGTTTTTTTTTTTTTTTAGAATTTAGAGTATTTATATTAAAGTGCACATTGTTATTGGACAGATAAGCAAGTAAACATGATCATACGTCATATATAGTTTTTATGAATCTTTTTTTATTGAATTTAGAGTTGTTCATAAACGTAATGAAAACAACAACAAAAAAGAAAAAGGTACTTTAACCTTTTTAGCAGCACTATTAGTGACCAAATTTATAGCATTTTACGTGAAGTAGACAGTGTCGATGAAGAGGACGTTGATACTTTATTAAATACCCATGATATACTATAGAGGTGATGAAGAGGATACCACAGAAACGAATCCATAAAATGTTTCATCGATCCCTGAAGCCAACATTCACATCTTTATAAATTAACATTGAAATCTTCACTTGGGGGATAATCTCAAAGATGATGATAAGATTGACGATTGACAGAGTATATTAAATAAAACCACTGATAGTATATCAGAACAAAAGGCTCACAAAATTATTGTCCAACAATTGTATAGCTCTTCCATAAGACATGGGGGGGAGTCGATCTCATGGATCAAGGAAGCTATTGCTTGTGTAAATAGTTATATCGTTTTAATTTTAAATATACAAAGAAATTATTACTTCTTGACTACAAATTTGTAATTGTCAAGAGGGGCGTTAAAGGGCAATCCAATCGTCTAGAGAAACAAAAATTAAAAAAAAATACATATTTATCTCTTATAATGGACAATCACAGGCGACCTTTACCAGAGTTTGAATAAAAGAGTAAAAATGTGCTAATGTGCAAGCAAAAATATAGAAAATCGAACTTTGATGATCATTTGTATCGCTTGTAATCTCGCCTAATGCCTGGCAAAAGAAAGAAATTGCTTCGGTATGTTTCACATGTAAAGCATTTATTATAATAATATTAATCAATTGTCCAAGTTAAAATCATTACTTGTTTGAATTAGAAATAAAAAGAATTAATAAAAATAAAGAATTCAAATCCATATCGTAACTTTAGTATTTTGTTTATTCATAATAAAAAATTACCGTTCATACCCAGAGGGACATGAGTGTCCCATTAAACTTTTAAACAGAGTAAGTATCCGATGAAATAATTGTAATGTAATATTATTATTGAAACATATTAAAAGTTGCTCCTCAAAATGTTGATTAGATATCATCATAATATAATCTCCAAGGATTAATTTTCCTTGGCTGAAGAGGCGTTCCACCGGCGCTGAGGTTGGGGTTATGGTTTATTTTAAATAAAATCGTCATGATTCTTCCTTAATCCAAGATGGAAACCAAGTTCCTGGACTTGTCAGCTAAAAAACAATTTACTTCATCGTCTTGCTGAACTTTCATATCTGATTAAAGACAGAAGAATCCACTTTAAGCGTATGCTTTCATTTTTTGGTTCTCCAAATTATCCTCCAATGAAGTTGCTTCTTTCATTGCTAGATATTTCTGATTAGAGTTGAACATACATATTTTGAATTTAGGTAGATAACTTGTTTCTACCGACATCTCCCAGGGCTCAAATTATGAGTCTAATTCGCTAATGACCTGCATTTGGTCTGCTGTTCCCTGATTCTTGTTAAATGATAGAGAAGGGACGATATAGTAAGAATAAGTTGTCACATGAAAACGTTAGATTTTTGTTCCTAGATCCTGGAACAGGAGTTTGGAGTTAAAATCCAGTTCTTCCAGGAAGAACTAGTACTGTAGTATTAATGGATTGGTCGACAAATCAAAGAATTGGCTGGCAACACCAAATTGGTCTTGCCCCCTTAGCTGATTAACACAGAATCTAACAGACTGTTCCAGCGAGTTTGAGTCGGTTTGACCAATACTGCCTTGTCACCAAAATTTACTTCAACTTCATTGTAGTGAATCAACTGATGCACTATATTGAGTTCTGGAAATAGAAATTGATGATGATATTCTTACCAAGACCTTTTATAGCAGGAAATTAAACAAAGCTAAAAAAATCAACTTTTGATCGTGAGCTACTGTTGATTTATCAAATAATAAAAAAAGTACATTCACATGTTTGAAGGTAGCAAGGTTGACGTACAGACAGATCCCAAGCCGATAGTTGATGCATTGAGAACAAAAGTCCAAAACTCGATATTTCTCTGTAATTTCAGAATACAGCCCCAACTTGAGTTACAAAAAAAGGCTCTGATCACCTTCGTGGTGCTCTGGCCTTTACGAGACTTAGTATAGGAAATTAAAGTAAGCATACTTAGTTAATATGTATCTTCCTTTATTAAGTACTTCACTCCCTCTGATCCTTCTTCCGATCAGGGTTGTCACCTTCTATATTTTAACATGGTTACTACAAGCAAACAACTGCAAAAATAATGGTCCTTGAAGTAATAGTGTCTGATGGAAAAGTGATGCTCCCATACTTCTTTAAGTTGGAAGCTAAAATTGGAGCCATGGAGTGCATATGGGTATTTAATGATGTTGTTTTACCCTGGATTTGAGCCAATTCCACCAATGGGAACTATGTATTTCTTTGCGATTTCAGCACTATCTCTATGTCACTTTTCACTTTACCCTAGTACCTATTAAGGGCGAAGATAGGGAACGGAAACCACATAAATCACGCAGATGAACACACCAATTTGTTTAAAAAAATTATAATTGTAAATTTAAATTAAATTAGACTCAAAGTTCATTATAACTCAATTATAAAAAAAATAAATATATAATCTTTGTATAACCGTATCTATTATTTATTTCTATTTTTTGCAACAAATTTTTGCGTGTATTGAAGGAATTTACAATTACATTTAAGTAAATATTATATATAGTATAACAGAGTATACTATATAAATACATCTATATATGTGTATGTTATCAAAAGCACATTTAAACCCTTGTGAAAAAATGCACAAATTGTAAATCCACACTTAAATTATTTAAGGAGTATATTCATAGTTATTCATTTATATCATTTTCATTGACCTTTATAACGACCTAAATACGATGTCGAAACTGTATCAAACCAGGAGAATTTAATGCTTTTGGAAAGCTGGATCAATCCTTAGGAGTGGGTGGTTTTAAGGAATTTGAATTTGGGTTTCTTAAGGTATTGAAGCTACTTTAGATTACACCTTAACAATAGTAGTCAAGGGAGTTAAGGCTTGAGCGAGACTATTTTGACTTGTTCCAGAAACTTTTGAATTTGCTGCACCAAAATTCATGTGTTTAAATGGAAGTGATACAAGGATCACCGTCAAGTTTCCTGCTGGGTGAAAGGATCCAACTTTTTATGTCTATTTACCATTATTTTGCTCAAGTTTACACCAACTGTTTCATTGAACATATTTCGTTGTGTTTGACAAAATAGATAAAATTGAATATCTTTGTTTTGGATGGATTATACCCAAATGGAAAATTATCCGAGGTTGACAAAATTTTACAGAGACTCTGACCCCTCCATGTCAACTGTTAAAAGTAGGCAGCTGAATCTAAACGTAGTCCCTTATCTTTCGAAGATTACCCATGTGAAGAACGGCCAAAAACTGCAACCATACCGAAAATTATTTTGAAAAAGGCAAAAGAATTACCCTAATTATTATTAGTCTAACCTTTTTGGAGAACTGGTTGACAATATTTGGGAGAATAGGTGGAATTTTTTTGTGGAAATTGAATTTCACTTATAGGAGTTAAATTTTAGTAGCTGGAATTAAAAACGTTACTTTATCAATAGTTTCATAATTCAAACACATAGAAAGGCAATTTCCTACAGCTATACTGCTCTAAATTAGAATACTGCCCTATTTGAAGCTTTAGGAAAGCTGAAACATTGAGGTAAACGCAAATTACAACTGCAATCCTTCTAATTTTAGCATAGATATCTGTTGGTAAGTTTTTTATAATCTTAGATGAAAATTTTATGATAATGGATATCAACCTTGTCCCTATTGGTAAGAAACAGGGACAATAAATTTTGAAAGAGCTATATTGAGGCCCAATTTGTACCCCCAAACACGTTGGCCATAGAAAGGAACAGGTGGTAGTCACTTGGTGCCAGGTCCTGACTGTAGAGTGGATTCATAATAGCTTCCCATCCGAGCTCCCGGAGCTTCTGGCGTGTCATCAAAAATGTGTGTGTTGTCTTGAAAAAACTCGATTCCTCTCATATTCGAGTTTCTTTTTGTATCCAGCCTTTTGCAAATGATTCAAAATGGTTTTATGATCGATATTGATGCTATGACTGCTAACATGACGGTTTATCTATATATTTTACATGATTTTATAGATATTTTCGAGAACAGGCGCTTCAGTGCATGTTGCACCATTCAACTCCACTAAACTAAAACGATATCTCTCGAGCCACTCTTGGGCAACACGAACCGAAAGAGTATCGGCCTGGCATACATCACAAATTTTCATGTTAGCCTTCCACGCGTTTTTCCCTTTCAGATAGTAAAAACTTAAAATTTGGCGAATTTCTTCCTTTGAGACCTCCATACTCGACGCTCGATAATTCACGACTGAATTGACCAAGTACAATACCATCCTAAAAGAGTTTGTAGTATACCATCACACCTTTACAACCTTTTTCCGTATGAACCGATGTGACCAATAATGAAATAGAAATACTTAGTTAAAAAATGGTCACGGAAATATGAAATTACTTTTTCCCAACATATTATATGTACTTCATTTAATGGTACACTTACTTACACAAGACTGCTCAATTCTATCCATATTTTCTTTTATATTCTCTAATTAAGCACAACTATCCATTGTTGGCATACAAAATTAAGTAAGATAAATTACAGGATAGTACCCAATTAATCGTTAATAATTCTTAATTTTTTTGGTAGGCTTGTTCTCCTTTCTAAATGTAATACAAGTGAACTTTCCAAAGGTTAACCAATCACAAGATAGTACACAATTCCCTAACAATACATAAGAAAAGAACATGTGATTAGTACTTTATTTCAATCAATTAGAGGTTAGTCCTGGTTAAATACCCTCTCAGGCAGATAATTCATTTTTCCTATTATTATTTGTGTGTTGCAATTAACAATATAATATTCTAATTATAAAGATATATCTTTACATTATAATTATATTTGTAAAATCAAAAAAAAAAAAAAATCTCTCCAACATGAAAATATCCATTCTTTAAATATCACTTATGACAAAAAAAGGTTTTTTTTTTTTTTGAAAATGTGAGATAGGGTAGTTTTCATATTCCTGTTCCTATACACACCCCTACAGATACAATACATATGTAGATGTTAAATAATTGTTTTATTTACAAATACAAGCAATACAAAATAGGCTCTCAAGTCTCACGCTATTGGCGTGAAACTCACTTATTTCCATCTCATTTCTCAGAGTATATTTTTCACACATCATCAATCCAAATAGTTCAAAGTATTTTATTTAAAAACACAATAATACAATTAGAAGGCTCACTGTAAGATGATTGTGGTAAAAATGCCGCGGATTTTTTTTTTGGGGTAATATCGTTGTCTGATAAAATCGCAGTGTACATCTTCATTGAGAGACCTGCTTCAATATGACTAATAATAAGTGTGAGTAATATTATTTCTATACAATTTCCTTGCAAAATTTTAAATTCAATCCAATTTGATTAGAAATGGATCGAGAAGATTGGTAAGAAGGGAGAGGGGGCATATATAGCTTAGGGCATCTTAAGATATGGTTGAATAACCCCCACCCTTGGATGAGGCCGGGGTTAGTGTGGGAAGTAATATTACGTAATTGTACATTGGACTAACCTAGCCTATAAAATTTCAAAATTATTTTAGCGAACTTGGGACATGCACTTTGTTGATTCGGCCCATGACACTTGGTTTTTAACACTACCAAGAGTTCCACAACCAACCGAGGGCTTGAAACAATTTTTTTGTATTGGAGGGGTTCCTTGGATGTATGTGATGCTTTGGTGGTGTTTTTTTGACTATCTCGATTAACCCATGGGACACGGACAACCCTAAGGGCTTTGAACTAGTTTGTGGTTTTGAAGGGGTTCTTTACATATATTGGATGAATTGGTGTTAGTTTTTAACATACCCACACTAACCCCGGGACACTGGCCAATCCAAGGGCGGAGAGTATTCAACCATATTTTAAGGCTCAAAGCGATTTATTCTCCCTTCCCCTTTCCCGATGGCTGTTTTGCGCGCACGTTTAAAGTCATAGAGATAAATTACATAGAGCGATGATACAAAGCAAAAGCAAGGGAAATTCAATGATGTCGCAAGAGCAGAGGGGCGAAAAAAGATAGTTGACCAAAATAATTGAAAATATAGTATTTCCCGCAATAATTAAGCTTAAACAATTTCATTGTATTAGTATAGCCGTCGTAAAAAATTTCCGTTTTAAGAAAAATAATTAGACCTTTCAATCTATTTATGATCAAATCCTTGATTAATTTCTTGAATCAAACCATATGTTAAAACTACCGGGCGTAGAAAAATTAATTTAAAGATGTTGTTGATTAAATCTTAAAGTTCCTATTATTTTGAATAACTTAGATTCTAAGCCTTTGATTAATGTACATGTTGCCAGCAAAAATTATGTATATATCGTGATTGAGGCAAGAAAATCCATAATAGGCAATGTAATCAGCGCCAGGAGGACAACCTCCGATATCATGAAGGCCTTAAACGTCAGTTAGGCAATAGTCTGTCCTGTCAGAAATCGTTTGGTTGATGGGGACAACCTTAAAGACAAACCCAAGAGTTGATACCCCATCAAAGCGAAGCCGGGAGACGTCATGGATGTCTTTAAGGGTCAACTCAAGCGTCGGTCTACTGTGGGAAAGGTGATCCTTAAGGATAAAGGTCTCTTAGAAGAATCGAGAGTTCACTCCTAACCCAACGTCAAAAAAAAAAAAAAAAAAAAAAAAAAAAAAATCCGTTTACAACGATGTCAGAGATTTGTCCCATCATCCATTGCAAACCCCCTCTTTTGTGATCTAAGTAATCAATCATGGAGTTGTGGATCGTCTGGTAAATCATTCTGTCAGAAAATTTCATTTTCGTAGTTGAAACTTGAAGAAGTGCTTCAAAAGCAATTATCAAGTATGATTCACATAAATTATGTCTAAGAAGAGCTAATTTTTTATATACAGGATTTCCTTCTATCCCTTCAGATCTAACTTCTAATCGCAAATCGCTTTTATTAATCAGTATGGAGGATGTACTTCTTATTAAAACTCATCGAAGGAAGATATTTTTTGAGGTAATATCCATCACAAAAAGGGTCACAGTTAAAGGTTGCCAGGTTCCAATTTCCCAATCTTTTTCATTTAATGCTTGATCTGTTCTTGTTAATCCAAAAAGAATAAAATAAATTGTTGTTGCAGTTCTGTTTACACTATAGTCTCGTCAACAAATTATTTGAAAAAGTTGTGTCAGTTGTTGTTACTTACTGCTGAAAAAAGTGATAATTTCCTCCCATATTTTCCTTCTTCTATATACAAGTCTCCACGTTCGGAGGTCAGAGTGATTGCTGTAACTAAGCTACTTGATGGTTCTATCCAGCAAGCTGTTGATTCTGAACTTGAGGTCAGTTTAAGGTCTGTTCAGAGATGGTGGGTAGCTCACATGCGAGGAGACATTCAAGAAGACAAGCCAATTCCAGGTCGTCCCCCTTCAATCTCCCTCAATTGCAAAACAAGTCATCTCAGTGAGTCTTGGGAAAATATACCAATCCATGAGAAAAGTATCAGCTAGACGGACTGCAAAGGGTTACAAGGTGTCTAAAGAGACTGTGTTAAAATAGGTAATGAAATTTTTTTAATGTTAAGGCATCAAGGACCCACTCAAGTTGAAACCATATTTGACGTCTATCAGTAATTCTTGGTTTCTAACTTTGGCCACCTCACTTTTTGAGATTTTATAATTATGATAAAACTGGGGTGTCCATATTTTAATTTTCATAAAAGGAGATGTCACCCAATTATTGCCAGTTTGAGGGAAAGGGTAAATGTTTTTAAATTAGTAAAATTAAAGGTTATATTTTAATTCTTGTATAACATATTATACATATTTTTTTAACAAAAAAAAAAATAAAAATAGAGTTTTATTGTTCGTTAATTCAAAATTAATTTTATCATATAATTTTTTATTATTACAGAAAATATCTAATGTAAAATTAGGGATATCAATATACTATTTTGCATAAACCTTTTCTCTGTTCACATGATAAAAAAAATGACATAACCCATAAAAAAATAGTAACATTTCGTAACTTATAAAACAGTACTCTTACGCTCTGGAAAAATCTATCAATAGGACATAGTGAACTGAGTGATAAGCCCAGAGATCACATATGATTATGTTAAAAATTAAAACTCTTATCTATATCTTTTATAAATTATGATAGCATCATTATTTTCAATCTTCGGGAATACTTTAAAAGAATGAAGATAAAAAGATACAGATCCCTCAAGGCTCAAGCCCAGAGGGACCCCAGAAAACCCATTGACAGATTCCCATCAGTGCTCTGACTCGTCTCGTGAATGAATAAAAAGTCATCGTTTTCTTGTGGTGCCATCAGTCCCATAGATTACTTCTATATCTGATTCATCATTTGTGGTTAGTTCTATTCAGCAGATTCTAATCCTAGCCAAGACATTGTATAGAGTCTTTCCATGTCCAAGGCAATCTAATTCGTCAGTTTGAAAGATTATTAACACCGAATCCATAATTTATAAATATATAATCCCCATTTTCAATGGGATTCTATTAAACATATGATATTTAGAAGTCTTTCGTTCAAAACTTACTGTTTGTGAAACTTTTGAAACTTCGATTTCTTCATTATAATTATCTAGTCCGATTTCGCCTAATGTTTATTCTACAAATACCCCTGTTCAGGAAGACAATTTCCATTTGGGGGCTGACATTCTAATTGGAATAGATAATTATCTTTTTTTTTGTCACTGGGAAGATTATAAAACATCCAGATATTATTTTTTCGCCTCTAGCTTTAGAGACAGTTTTTGGTTATATTCTATCTGGACCTAAGTCATATCATATCCCTTCTACTTTTAAATCTAAAGTTTAGTTACCAATATTTCAAAGAAGAATAAGGATGAAGATGAATTAAGGGGTATAGTATGAGGTATTTCTCCAGAAAAAGCGGATTTCGTGTAGCAGCCGCTACAAAGACCTTCCATCTACTTTATAACGCCCTCAAAAGCTCCGAAAGAGTCAAAATCCCATTTTTTCTAATCTAATTTATTTAACTAAATTAAAGTTTGTCTGTGGGCACCTATGTACTTACTCTTTTGGGTAATTATAATCACATCAACTTTTATTTTCTTCTAACTAAAATTCCATTAAGGAAATTGGGCATTTTATGAAGTAAGTGTTATAGATTAGTAATAATTAGAATATCTATAATACAGATTAAAATCCGAAATATTGGTTTCGTCGATCCAACCATTGAAGAGATACGAAATATAGCAAAAGCGAAGGAAGATTATCGAGCTCTCGTACAATTCGTGGAATGTGGTAAAAAAAAAAAAGGAAGAACCGAAAATCATTACGTAAGATTATTTAAGAACATGATCTAAGACTTAGCTATTCAGGACGGTTTAGTATTGAAAGGAACATGAATTGTCGTCCCTAAAGCGTGCAAAAAAGAAATCCTTTCTAAACTACATTTGTCGCATCAAGGAATGACGAAACCCAAATAAGAGCGAGAGAGTCAATATTCTGGACTGGAATGAACAATAAAATTGACATAAGTACCTTCACAATGCCAAGAGAGTTTTAAACCTGGTGACATACCACAACTAATATTTGAATCCATTTCTACAGATTTGTTTATGTAAAACGGAAAATCTTACCTGGTATGCGTGGATATATTATCAGGATACACAGTGGCTGAAGAATATAAAAAAGACCCAAATACGGAGAAAATTATTGAGACATTTTCAATATGTAAAAAATGTGAAGAACCTCCTTAATAAATGTGGAACAAAAACAATTGATTCGGAAGAGTTTAGAGATGGGCTATTAGAGTATATAAATATACACCACGAGTGCGGATACTCTCCCAATCAAGTAGTTCATGGACAGACCTAAGATAAAAAATTCCAACACAAAGTAGTGCACTGAAGAAATCAGTTTATGACATTCCAAATTCTATTGCAACATCATTACCTAGGATTTATGTACATTGGATATTGTTGTAGAGTTCGAATACAGATTCCTGCAACAAAATTATGGGATAAAGTTGGAAGGATTGTTAAAATACAAAATCGAACTTATTGGTGAAATCTGAGTCTTATGCATATCTACCCATATAATCACTTATTGGCAACCCTGATTATATTCAACTGTTTTCGCCCTCCAGAAAGGAAGGCTTTTTTTTATTCTTCCATTTTCTATTCCAAATATATAACTCTATACCGATTCACCCAAGGTTATTAGAAATACAAGGTTAGACCATCATGTAATCGGGCTTGCAAGAATTTTCAATTTGATGGATTGTACCAATTACTGGGCAAGACAACAGATTTTGACAAAACACGCAACCACTCATCTACTATGACGTCATTATTAAAAGCGTGGTGGTAGTCAAATATCAGTCGTACATGGGTTATGGTATAACCTTGTATTTCTATTAACCTTGCCATTCCCCTGTAATTATTGTATAGTATTTTATTATAGACTAAGTAGTACAGTCCATTAATTTCATTATCCTCGGTTATTGAGAGAGGCTTAAATATTCACAGGGTTCTTTGGCCAAATTAGGACCTAAGTTGGATCGGGTTTTCTCGAAATATTCAGGGATTCATTTGATATTTTACGATTTCGATATATTTTCGGAGGATTGATTGAAAAACGTGGAGTTGATGCTTGAAATGATCATTATAAAACCATACCGGTGGTATTTGAAGCTTAAAGGGCTCATTATAAAACCAGACGTGTTGGTATTTGAAACTTGAAAAACTCATTGTAACACCACAAACATTCAATCGGCCCTCCTTTTATTTGTATTGAGTAGATTCATTTGATATTATACAATTTCGATATATTTTCCGGGTTTGATTGAAAAATGTGGAACTTGAGGCTTGAAAGAATCCTTAAAAAACCATAACAGTGGTATTTGAAACTTAAAGCGCTCATTATAAAACTAGACGCGGTGGTATTTCAAACTTGAAGGACTCATTGTAACACCACTCACATCCATTTGGAATTTGTTGAGTATATTGAGTATAATTGTTATATTGAGTATATTGTTGAGTATAACAAAATAAGCCTACACAAGTGCCTCATTGTAACAACTCACCCAATCGATCAGACTGATTTGAGTCTATAAGAAGAAGGGACTGTAGTGTGGTATTTGAAGATTATAGTGCTTAATATAAAACCATACGTGGGGACCTTGAAGCTTAAATACACCAATATATATTTTTAATTATTATATTGAGTGTTGTGTTAAACACAAACGAATTAATATAATTTATTGAACGACATTTTGATACTAATCTATCTATTCAATTCAAATACCGTCAATTGCATAATAAATATTAATTATTATAATCATTTTGTTTAAAAGCTGAAATAATTATTCAAACTTATATTTTTCTTTATATATTATTGAAAAATATTAGAAATCAAAAATGTTTGAAGAAAATAATTCAATCCTGAGATCTCTTGACAGTTCTAAACCATAAAATATATTTCAAGGACATAACATAACCAATTTAACTTTGGAAGAAGAAGCATCCGTAGAAAAAGAGATTAAAACTCTCCGTCCATTATGGACATAGGAGATAGAAAAAGATAATTCTCAAATGGATGGGGAGAATATAGATATAAAAGTCTGGATTTATATCAAATACCATCAAATCCCCAAAATGAAATAAATAAACATTCTACCCCGATATCGGTTGAGGATTCCGAGTCTTGGAAATTATTCTAAGAATCTACTTCCAAAAATACAACTCAGTAGGAAGAAGCAACTATATATAAAGAGATCAAAATTTAATTTAAATATTTATAAAAAAAGTTGTGTGATTTGTAGAACGCAAAATCTCCACATAAGAATGAAATATCCAAAGACCTTAAAATACATAACTACAAAACAATTTAAGTATGTTCGTTGTAAAAAAGGGATTTATTTTAAATGTCTCATTACATACGGAATTGGGCATTACTGTAAAAGGAATTGTGATCTTTGTCATTGCCATCATGGCACGAGAGATCATTCTATTTTTAATGTGTTCTAGAAACCATACTACTAAAAACGTTAAAGATTAATATGATTTAAATAAGAATACTTCTATGTATAATCAGTATAACGAAAATAAATATTTAATGTTAAAAAATAACTCCATAAAGAATGTAAAAATAGCTCAATCTAATTCACAATTTAATTAATTTTAAAAAGAATTATTTTTATTCCTAATCACACCAATATTATTAAATATATAAGTATTTCAAACACTATTATGTGTTATTTAGTGAACCTATTTGACAAAAAAAGTTGTCAAGGTAAGAATACTACTTGACTGTTTCTAATACCTCTCTTATAAAACAAGAGACTACTAAGAGGTTAGGTCTTAATGATCCTCCCAACGTTTTGTGAATTACCGTTGCAGATAAATGATTTAACTATTACAACTACAGAAATGTATGCTATCCTTCATTTAATGAGTTTAGACAATAAATATGTAACTGAACTTATGCCTGCTACTACAATTAATGAAGTTGGAGAACCACTTCAACCAATACTTATTAATCCTAAGTATAATAATTATTTAAAAGATATTACTTTTAGAGAAATTTATCGTATTGAAGTTAAAATACTATTTCAAATTTCTGATTGCTAAAACATATTATGCTGAACTCACGAAAGAAGAGCAAAGACTTCAGAAATATTAACCCCTTTGCCAAACTTTGAAATTTAGCTTGGGTTTTGAGAGGTGGAATAGGAAATGACAATATAACAAAAGTAATAATAAAATTTTCTTAAGAAGTTGATCTTATAACTTATGAAATAACATCCATCAATAATGATTAGTTGAAATTGGACTTTAACAAATTTTGGTCAGAAGGAAACGTGGAGATACACCTGATGATAAATAACTTAAAGCGATAGAGAGATTTTAATGCTAAAGGTCATCAAAGGAGTAATAATTATGACAGAGCTATGTGGAAAAATGTTATGACTAATTTTAAATCATTAGTGTATTATACTTATAATGACTATTAAAATCAAAATTGTAGAAATAATTTCAACGCAATTACAAGAAAAAACTTATCACCCAACCTATATTGTCACAAGTCGTTCAATTAATTTTAAATTAAAAAAGTGCACAAGTTTCTTGATACAATAGATATAACAAATATATTTAGATCCATACGAATAAAAATTAAAGATAAATAAATAAAATAGGAATCAGATATGGATATGTTAAGAATTCTTTTAGAAACTTTAATTATAGAAATAAAAAGGATCATAAACAATATTTGGGAGTTTCCGATCAGGATCCCCTATCACCTTCAGCTATTACTCCAAACATTCTTATTCATGGTCGTCAAAAGGGTGTAATAAACACTCCAAATGAATCAATCTTGTCGACGTTAACCTACGGTAATATGTGGTTATCAAGGAAAAAAAATCATGGAAGGTTTTTGGACAAGATGGAGACAAGAATATTTAAATGTTTAAGTATTTACACCAACTCAATCAAAAAGGGTGATACAGTAATCCTAAAACCTGAATCATTAGAGAAAAATTCATGGAAGTTAGCAAAGATTACTGAAGTCCATAAAAACCTGGACAATGTTGTCACTTCAGTAATACTAAGCTTAAGAATTTGCAGAATTTTTTTTCACACTCAATAAGACAAATTGCTCTATTGGAGCCTTTTTTGATATCACAATCAATATAGACGTGCTGGAAATCTAGAACAGACGTTGATAGTACCTGATTTGGGTGAACAATCAACTCAGGAGTACTAATCTCCTATTGGGGATCAACCCGGCCACAAGGAGGAAGTCAAAGAGGATAAAGTCATTCCTGGGGAAACAGTTACTATGTCTTTAGAACCAGTTCCATACAATTTAGAAGAGATATCAAAGAGTGATGTTGCTGATACTCATTATCATGAATTGAGAAAAAAAAGATGAATTAAAGGAAGTTATAAAAAATTATAAAAATATTAAACATCTCAAAGGCAAAGGGGCAAGTGCAACCCGTGGCCCCTGCGTTACCTGCCCCAGATCTAGTGTTTTATTATAGAGTACGTAATACAGTCCATTAATTTCATTATCCTTGGTTATTGAGAGGCCTAAATCCTCACACTTACCAAATACGTCTAGAAAATGGTTGTATTTATGTAAGGAATAGGAAGTTCCTAAAAATCACAAATAGAGATGAAACATCGTCAAATCATATCGAATCCCACAAGAAAAGAAGACTCCGAGAGAACCCACAAAAGATAATCATGTTCCAACTTTGTTAATTTATTATGAGTATGTTTATTGTTTGTATATTAATAAATTAAACCTAAGCGCGAAACAGGGGGAAGGAGAAATAAAGGAATAACGACATTCGAAGGTGACTATATAAAAAGGCAAGGACTTACAGGAGTCCTTGATACACTTGTGTTTTTTCATTATCAAGAGAACAAGTTTATGATTTTTTCCAATTAAAATTACATTTAGTCTTCTGAGGGCTTCCATTGGGGATGAGTATTGTTACCTTTGATGGCACGAATCTGTGAGAATACATTCTCCAGACAATCTTGATTTAGATGAGGTGCTAAAATAAACTTTATTCCATTATCCTTGATACTTTGAAATAATGATTTTGTTGAAAGAATGGACTTTAAAAGTAACTTTTGAAATAGAAGCTGAAATTTTTTCCTCATCACTTTCATGGACAAAACTAACCACTCCATTTCGTTCAAAGCATACATCTATTCTTCCAAATATCTTCCATACCCACAAAAAGGTTTTTTTTTTGCTATATGAGCTACTAGCATTCATACGGTAAAACCAATCATTAACTATTCAAATGAAAAGTTGTCTGGAGAGAGCTGTAACTGGGAGATTAATGATTTGTTACCTAATCAAAAGCAATGGCTTTATAATTAAAATTCCAGCTTGTTCAAGCCTTTCAATGATGGAGAACAACAGTTTCTTTTTCATATGTGTGTCGAATTTCAAATATATTGATTGCTTCCACGTATGAAAAGCCCTCTCACCTCTCATAAAATATTATAAAAATATTTCTTGAGTCTGGCGACAGGGCAATGGATGAAGTTTCCTATTCAAAGGCTCGAGAACTAATACTTCATAAGATTAGGGCAGTGATTATATCCTCTTTTGAGTAGCCTGGATTGAAATTCTTTAAAGGATCTATGATTCTTCTTACTTGGATTTTAGAGTGGCTCTTTTCTAGGGTGGTCCTTATTAAATTTTGCTTAAACTCCTTTGAGTTTGATAACTTGCATTTGGTTTTGTACCAACACAATTCCTTTTTCGTCAAAGAAAGTTCTTTTTGCAATTTTTTTGCATTTATGCTCCCAAAACAAAGGTCAATTTGCTTCATCGCACTGGACGCCATCTTCGAATTTGTAAACGTGAATTTAAGTGTTTTGCGTCGCGGGCAAAGACTCTTGTTTGGAATCAGTGATCCTACAAAAAAATTCCATGAGCTCTTCATTATCAGTCTCTGTTTCTGAGTCCATTCTGGTTTCCTGGACTTTACTTGCTTCCAATAGTTGTTTCACAAGCTCTTTCCTTCCGCAAGTTTCCTTACTAATATCTCTGGAGGATTTGTATTCATCTGAATTGGGAGAAACTAAAAGAATATGGAGTGAGGGGACGGCATCAGTTTTTAATTTCTTCCTCTGGCCTTTAAGTCAAGAAGCTCAGCCTGGAGATTCCACTCAAAATCATTGTATGTAAAATTCATATCACAAATCTTAGCATTCTTAATATTAATTGGATCTTTTCTCCTGCAAACTGAGATCCAAATACGCTGGAGCATCAAATTTTTCTGATAAAATGCAAAATACTGGGCATCCCGTGGATTGGTACTGCAAGCGATGGCACAAACACGCTTTGAACCTGAAATGATGCCATTTTTACTAAACAGATCCAAATTAGTGCACTTCACTTCAATGAAATTATCTGAACTGCCGCAACAGTGACGTCACTACGTCAACCGAGTCAGCTAATGCTAACCAGACTGCTTGAGAAGATCCTTCTTTCCTCACATTTACCTTGGTACATTCTGACATGTTAATATTTGTTTGTGATTTGAAGGGAAGAGAGGTTGTTATATATGAAAGCATGTCTGTTGTTGTTATTTAAGATACGTCTCACCTAGTTTAGAATAGAAATAGATGTATAATATACACACGTACCTATGTAGAAGTTTCTCGTATTTATTCAGTGATTATTCTAAGAATATATCCGTGATAGGATCGGATAACACAGTGAATATGAGATACAATTTGAGTACATAATTTGACAGAATTAAGTTCTTTTAAAAAAATATTGCTATTTGTCGGTAAAGAGAATTTAAAAAGTAACATTCAGTCAACTTAAGAACCACCTAGCGAGTAAAAAATAGAATGTATGTAATAGAGTGTCATTTAAATTACTATTGCGTTCCTATTCATTAAAAAGTATTAATTTGTAATTCTTATAGTTCTTTTAGAGTAATAGAACATTTATATTTACATAATGATTTCATATTTAAAAAAAAAATTAAACATAATAATTAAAAAAAGCTAATGTATATATATTAAAGTTTTTTTCTTTCAGTCATGATACAATCTCCTAATTTCTTTAACTACTTGTAGAAGAAATTACAGCTGTGATTCGTCATTTGTTTGCAAGCCACTATATTCTTGTATTAGCGCTACTCCCCTTTCGACAAGATCATAAATAACATTGAGAGACCCAACTATTTATAATGCCTGCTTGAAACAATCCATATACTTCCATGATGCAGGATCCTCTTCTAAATATCCATAATGAAGTTCAATAATTTTCATAAAATTTACTGTCTTATTTGTGACAAAGTTTTCTAAATTTTTATGTACATCTTGCTCATAGAACAGTTGTTGCTCTCTATTATTTACTTTTAAAGAGTTCAGCATCCGCCTAATGGATATTAAACTTACTCGACCATCAAAATTGCAACTCCTACAAGTTCCTCCAACAAGCACCATAAATGTTTTGAAAGTTTTCATGATGTTGATTTGGAAATTTGACTTTTAATAGTTGAGTATTTACATAATGACTTAATTAAATTTAGGTCGTAGTAAGGAGTGTCTGAGGCCATAGATGCATTGATTCAAACTTTTATATACATTTTTACTATAAAAACACATAAACCTCTCAATCCCTGTTCTTCTCTGGTTGTTAATTTAAATTCAGATTTAAACATCCAAATTTTAAGATTACATAAGACTTTTGATAGCCAACAGGGATGGTACATTCCACAAGGTATAATAAATTTAACTCCTCACTGCTGCACCAATAATTATTATGACTAGTTCTAAGAATTCCCTATTATCGTCCCTTGGAAATTTATTTTCGAAATATTTGTTAACAAAGTCAATGGTGCCTTGTCGTATGCCTTCAAAAAGTCTAGCCACCCCTTTATCAGCAATTCCGTATTCATACTTTATTTTATTGATTGATTGTCAGTTTTCTTTGAATTTTTTAAATTATGGAACTTCTAGAGAATTTTTGAAACATTGCACGTCATACCCCTCCTCCTCAAATGACATTGGAGATTTTCTTTTTTGTAAGATTAGCTCTTAGAAGACACAGTTTTTTAGAATTATTACATAAAAATTGGTTATAAACAAGGTTTATAGAAATACAAGGTTATACCATAACGCGTGTACGACTGATGTTTGGCATACACCACGCTTTTAATATTGACGTCATAGTAGATGAGTGGTTGTGTGTTTTGTCAAAATCTATTTTTCTTGCCCAGCAGTCGGTTAAATACATTAAATTGATAATTCTAGCAATAGTGACGTCATCGACTA
Organism: Lepeophtheirus salmonis; assembly: GCF_016086655.4. Taxonomy (NCBI): domain Eukaryota; kingdom Metazoa; phylum Arthropoda; class Copepoda; order Siphonostomatoida; family Caligidae; genus Lepeophtheirus; species Lepeophtheirus salmonis. The sequence goes on from NC_052143.2 coordinate 26,225,333, forward strand.
TGAGTGATTGCGTGTTTTGTCAAAATCTGTCTGTCTTGCCCACTAGTCTTTACAATCCATCAAATTGAAAATTCTAGCAATCCCGTTTACATGGTGATCTAACCTATTAACCTTGGCTATAAAGATGTTTTTCTTCAAGAAAGGTCATGAAGGTTAAGGTCATCAAAATGACCACTTTTTTTTGTTAATCGAAGTAAAAAAACGTATTTACAAATTTTTGTAGATATCAATAGCCACTCATTTTCTGTGATACGCAGATGAACAAACAGATAGGCAAAAAGGCTACATTTCATTTGAATATTTTTATCGTTCTCTTACACACGTAAAAAATGATTTATCATAACCTTAACAAAAAACTTTTGATAGAAATTTAGCTTAACTCAATTTGGTACTTTTACTAACAACCATAATGATTACTTGCCTTAAACAACGAGATGGGGACGAGAAACCGCAAAAAGGAAGACATACTCTTATTCTCTAAATAATAATTCCACACATCAGTAGCTCCATTAACTACGAAACCATGTAAAAAGGCATAGTTTCTTCGGTGTAATCCAGGTGAGGAAATATCACGGGGAAGTTTCTCTGTTGACATTAGGTCAATTTTTAGTGGAGTACTGGGCAAAGTAGAACTATGCCTCATTGCCCTATTGAGCCTTCTCATTTGTAAGTATTATGAAAAGGTTGCGATAAATGAATTTCAACTTTCCGCTATCGCTGACTCCAATTTCAAGATAGAATGAATGGCTGTCGTGTGCAAAATTGTATAACATAGTCCATACAACATTTTTTTTTTTTTTTTTTTGATATAATACAAATATATAACTACAATAGTTTCTTTGTGCTTTATCAATTATAAAGAACTTTCATAAAGGAGCCTTCTTAAATGATAAGGAGTTATTTTTTTATGTGTGTGTGTGTTACTGAAGCTGAAATGAATGATGATATAAATATAGGTATGTATTTATAATGTTCATATGTATTTATTTTTATATTTGTATTTTCTACCATTTGGAAATTATCTTTATTTGACAGGAATTATCTTGTTAGAGAAAAAATGTGTTTATCTCAAACAGAGAGATAAAGTCCATTTATAGGAGTAATTCCTTGTTATTTATATATTGTAAATACTCATATATATATATGTATTTGTCTATAAATACATTTAATCCATAATTTAGTTTATTAAGTTAAGTATGTTTGTGACTTTAGGCAAGGCTTAGCAACGAGCGTGTGAAGGTAAGTAACGGCCGGATATCGCTCTAGAGACAAAAGTACTCCCTGGATGATTATTTCATTAAAAAAAAGGTGTTGAAAATTATTACAAACATTTACTGTTTCATTCTTGAATATTGAGTAACTATGGGTGAACGAGCTCATGGAAAAGGGACATTAAGTATTTGTTGGGGAAATATCTTCTATATTATGAAAGCAAAATTCGTCTTTTAGTGGAGGTCTAATTACTATGAAGATACCTGGCAATACTACTACTATATATCTAGATAGTCCTGGTATTCTACAAAGGACATAAAGATTGAATACCTTCTTGCGGGACTGAAGGTGGGTTCATAGCTTGACATGTTAAACTTTTTTTAGTGAGATTTTACTTAACTTTTCGTTATAAAAATGGTAGGTATTGTTTAATGTATTCTCTGGTTTTTGTGAAAGAAAAGCCTGTTCATCTACAGATATATACTACTCTGTCTGCGATATATTCAAATTTACGGCAGGACGGAATTTGAATAATCCTTATGAATTATTTTTATTTAAAATGTATAATATTATCATAATGTAAATATTGTCTAATATTTTCAAATTAGTTGAGTGCCATTGCTTTTTTTACTAATTACATTGCAAATACTTTTCTTCTTATTTTTTCCCCAAGCGGTTATCCTTTCATTCTTGAGGAGAGAACATCTAAGTATTGAGTAGCTACATGTGGGTGTGCTCATGAAAAACAGAAGGTAACACTTGTGATTGGTTGAGGAGCTATATTATATATCATTGAGCCAAGTTTGTATGTTCTTCGTCACTTAATGACCCTGCACAATGTCGTGTACTACCGTTAGTATAATATAAGCCTACACCATGAAGAGACTCTAAGAAGGGAAAATCGGTGGAGGGGGGAAATGATGACCTTCAATTCTGATAGTTTTTAATTTTTTTTACTGCGCCTATCTTATTATTTATCCTGCGTCTTTCTTAGGAATATGATTTTTGTAGAGAAACCTTACCTATCGTTTAATACTACTCGCTCTCTATAAAAGTCCTACCCTTTGTTTTATCTCTCGAGGTTCAGTGAATATATGAACTTAATTTAGCTATTTGCTTTGTTTCAATAACTGTCTTGTCTCTTTAACATAATTATACCCGGAGGTTAAGGTGTTCCAATAAATTAATAGTAATTTTTCAAAAACGCATAGCCCTTTTTTTTCTATTTGATCCCAGCTACTCAAATATGAAAAAAAAAAATCTCTAAGACATCGATAACAGGTGCCAACGAGAGCTTAAAGTAAATTCGATGACTTGATTGTGGGGCGAACCGGGAAATTTGCATTCAAATAAAAATTACAGAAAAAGTAATTCTCATAATTGTTTTTTAACTCGTTTCACTAATAGTAAATAAATGTGGTGTAAAATTTTGGTCTATCTCCAAGTAATTCAGTAAAATTTGTTTCAACTGTCCCCTTTATTTTGAGTTTCATTAACATGACGTCTATTATTATATGAAATTTGATTTCAGATAAAAAAATATCTTACTTCAAATTTGTCAAATCTGTTTGAAGATTATTTTATTTGTGAAGCACCATCATTATGGGATAGTAATTCTACTTGGTTTGAAGTCCAAAAAATTGTCAATGCTTCGAACAGTTAATGTTACAGCTAAGATATACTTCAAAATTTTACAGAGGCCTACCATGGTTTAATTAAAGGGGATGAGGAACAAAAGTAATTTCTACTACGTTGCATTCATGAAAACAAGAAGATATATGCTGAAAGTAAATAAAAAAATAAAAAAACTCTTAATGGAAAATATATTCAAAAACATTAATATATTGCGATATTAAATAATACTGATATATCATTATTTATCAATTCTGAAAGATAAATTCAAGATGATCACTTTTTATAGCGTAGGGTGGGCCGGATGAAGTTAAAAAACACTTCTTACATAATTACTTGGAGAGTCTTCAAATTAGACATACCAAAGTTTTACACAACAGACATACATCTCTATACTTATTGTCAAACAATTTAAAATACATTTACGAATATAACTTTTGGTGTAATCTTCATTTGAAAGTAAATTTCCTAGTCCACCCTATGATCAAGTCATAGAATTGACTTCAAGATGTCGTCGGGACCTGTTCTTTTTGTCTTAGAGATTTTTTTTCATATTTGAGTAGCTGAGAAGAAATAAAAAAATAGGAGCATTCATTTCTTTTTTTTTTGAGAAAAAAATATTATGTTATATGTCTTAGGATCTAACGTAGAGCGTAGGTGTATTGAATATGTCCTAGAAAGTGGGAGTAGCTTTTTTATTTGGTAATCTGACCACGTTTTATTTTTTTTTATTTTTTTCTAAAGCTGCTATCGTTATTATTTAATTCTTGAAGACTTTAGTCATAAGTGCAAAGTTGGAAAGACAGAAGGTTTGCTCCTCAGGAATTATAAGTTTAAATTTTTTTTGGGCTCGGTGTAGAATTGAGGATCGATGTCACAGTAATTATAGTTTATATGTCTTTTCATGCAGCTGATTTAAAACAACGTCATAACAGATAAGCTTCTCCCCTTCCAAACATGGTTCAAATTGTTAGAATTACCATAATAATTGTCACTTTCTTTTATTTTTACATACAGGAAGGTTATATTTTATGGATCATTGTGAATGCACCTCATATTATTCGACAAAAATTAAATTCAGTACCTTTATATTTCAGGAGTAAAATAAGTAAATGTTATATCAATTTCATGTGAAGTGGTTATTATAGTAGAAATGCCTATATACACACACATATATATATATACATGTTTTTACAAGATCAATTTTAAAGAAAATATATAAATGAATCCAAAAAAAAAGAAACCGAAAATCAAAATGGTAACCCTGATAATTTGAAGAGCTTTTCGGAGGAGAGCAGCCTAACTGTCATGACTTTTCATTAAATCAGTTACAAGCAGCTGTGACGAAGAGGAGATGGAAATAAACATTCTTATAAGTAGGCAAGAATTACTCCAATGTCGATCTTCAATTCTACTCTGAGTCCAACAAGGATTTGCCGTCATAACTACGCAACAAATACTCAGGGTGACTCTCCATTTTTTATGAGCACACCCGCTTGTAAAAAATTCATTTTTTTCTCAAAACCGTTCCCAAGACGTTTGAAGACGTTTTTTGAGAGAGATAATCGATATTTTATTTCGAATTTTTCATTTTTTGATTTTGCTCAAAAAAAAAAAATATGCTGGAATAAGTCCTCGAAAATTCAAACTTAGATAAATGTTAATAATATTAAAAGTGGACTACGGCATATCGAAAAGTTTCAATAAAAATACTTAGAAATGTAAATTTAATTAAAGTTTTTGTATGTATTTTCTAAGTGAGATAATTTACTTTTCTTGAAAAGTTATTTTTGTAAAAAGACCAATTGATTTCAAAATTCGTTTTTCCCCCCACAGTTTTGTTTAAAACTGTTCTTTAAATTATAACTTATTAATGATATTGTATTCAACATCTTTTTATTAAATTTAAAAATATTTATTCTAAAAGGAAATAAATTATCCCAACGCATTTTTAACAAATATATTTTTAAAATAGTGATAAATTTAACATAATTTTTGTTTTACAAATATCAAAAATGCTAAAAAAAACCTTTTCTTTTTTCAGCAGACTTTGGAACATTTATTTGTTTTTGAAAGTGAGCCCATTAATTATATGATGATTCCGATGCTTTCTCTGAATTCAATTTTAATTATCTATACTAATTGCAAAAATAAATTAGATGACACGCAATGATGTGAATCATTGGTGTTATGTTAATTTCTGAGTCTAAATGGTCTTTTTTTTTAATTTTCAATATTTTTTTTTTTAAATTTCTATTCAATTTTTTTGAAAATTTTGATGTTCAGTTTATTTACAATAGTAATAAAATGAATAAAATTCAATAATTTTTTGTCTGTCACAGGCCTCTTAAGTTGATTGAATTTTGTCATAAGTTTCTTGCATTGGCTTCCATCAAGCTTATTCCCTCTCCACTTTGTTCCGACAATACTGTTTACCATACACAATATTGAAACTCGAGCCAAATGTGGTCCATGGATATACTAAGTCGAACTTTTTCGACTTATACTTCTGATTAAAAATTCTTATTCAATTCCCTGAAACCAATGCTTGGGGTTAGAAGGAGAAAGCTTAAAAACTTTATAATAAATGATTACTGAAACCAAACCCTTGTGTTTTCACTGACATCATAATTAAAGAAGACACCCATCTTGGAGGTACATAATTGGTATTTTTATGCATAAATGAGACAAATTTCCAATGTATCTTGATGAAATTTCATCAAACAGCTTAAAAAAAATATAAAATACTTAGCACTTGCATAAGATACTACTTGATACTAATGATAAAAACTTAATAATTGAATATACCTAATCAATGTAATATGTACTACAAATTTTTATAATTTTGCTTGATTTGCACAATATTGTTTTTTTTTGATCGATTAGGGACGAAAAAATTAGTATAATTAGAGGAAAATGTATTCCATTCTAATAGTTTATTTATTTTCTACACTATGGAAATAAGATTGTATAACTATTTAATAACATGATGGATATGATATAATACATGTGCTGAAAAATGCCGGGCTTAACTTAGAAATTTACGTTCAACATTAGTTTTTTTATTTAAATTACTATTTTCTTTCTTATTTTTTTATTCATTTTATGAAAAAGAATCCCCCTCACACTTTTCAAGCCATTTGCTTAGCTTTTAAAATTAAAATACGATTTTTTTAGTCCATTTTTTGGAAATAACAAAAGTATCGTCGCACTTAGCACAATAACTCACAAACTAAAGACCAAATTGTTATAAAATGTTGATAGCTGTCTTTTGAAGGATGGTACAAACTAAAAATGAGGTAAATAAAAAGAGTATGTGTGAAGCCCTGGACTTTTCAGCCCAACTAGTATGTTTGGACTCGAGAGATAAAATTTTGAAAGACAGTAAGGTTTATGTACCTTTATTTGTTGGTACTATTTTGACATTCAATAGTTCATTATACCTTCCAAATACTCTTTGAGAAGGAGATTTATTTGAAGCCATATTAAAAATAATGGGGTCAACAATGTTAAAACTTGTATTTTGGATAAAAAAAATTAAAATTTTTGCAATGTTCATGATAGAAAACGAATGTAATAAGGGTTTAGATAAACAATAAATCAAATCCTAATTTGTAGAATTAAACCAGGCACATGATGCAAAATGTGGCATTTTCACTCTCAAGGATTTAAAATAACAGAAATACTTAGTTTCATAAACATTATAATTTTAAGTTAATTTGAATTGATATAATATTTCATGATTGTTGTAATTATTAATGAATTGAATTAATTACTATATTTTATTAATATTTTACATTAGTGACGTTGTTCTTATTAAAAAATCAAACCTAATATAAATTAATAAAGTATATTTCATTATTATAACAATCATTATAAATTAGGATAAAAAAAGTGATTATAGATATTTAAGGTTTAATGTTTAAATGCCTATAAATACATTACAAGGATTTGTTGAAAACTATGTTTCCAAAATCTATGTAGACTTAACAAATTATCTTATATCAAGATGTCAAAAAAAAAAAAAAAAAAATATATATAACAAACAAAATGACTGATTCAATAAATCTAATTTTTTACCTCCAACCATTAAAAACAATTACTAATGAATTTACAAAAGTTGTGAAAAAATGGAATCACATTTGTATAAAAAAATAATTGTATATCGCCCAGGTTAATTCATCAAATTTATTGCGATTTTCTAAAATTGCCATAGCTAATAAGTAATGTTAATGACTTACTTACTTAAAACTAAATATACCTTCTTTTGAGAAAAACTTAATATTGACAAGAGCTATACCCATAAGGCATCTATGGTCTATATATCTTGTAGAGTTCGAGCATCAAAAAATAATATTCTAAAGACATTCAAAGTAATAACAGATAATGAAATAAAGTTACTTACAAATGCAATAATGAAGTTAAGTAGCGAAAATAGAAAAAAAAAAAAAAACTTGATTGCAATATTAAATGTCAGATGCATTGGTAGGTGTGGTAAACACATTTGGAACGTAAATGGTTCAAAGTTAAAATAATATAATAATAATCTTTATAATATTAACTTGTAAACATTAATTCTTGAAGCAGTAAATCAGCACCTAATTAATGAAAATGCATTTTATAGTAGGTTGCATTATCATTATCATACGATTCCTTTTAAAAAAATTACTTAACAGAATATATTTCCAGACATATTAATAGGAATGTAGCCAAATTATAAGTAATTCGAATTATAAAAGTTACTATTGTTACGATTAATTAAAATATAGAGACTAATGGATATGAATCACAAATACGTTAAGTACTAGCTAGCTTTATGAAATTTTGTCAGGTGATAATTTTATGATGATGAACGGTTAATAGAAACATGAAGGGGAATTATCACTTGGAAAATATAAACGATTATCCGTTATTTGAATAAATATTACTATTTTTATTACATAGAAATTCTTATTTCCTTCTTTGTGTCGTAAAAGCACCTCCTTAAAAGTTTTTAACACAGCAATAAACAGCTTTCTTTATTATTAATTATTATGAAAGTTAAACAATAGGGATACGTATTATGATTAATCAACTGTTACACTTTGCAACAAAATTCAGGTCTTGGAACGCCCGCCGGTAAATCCGACATTTACTATTATTTAACCCAGAGAATAGGAAAAAGATCTTTAAAATTTGCATTTGCAGAAGGTTTGCCCTTTAAAGACTTTATTTTTAATTACCTTTTTAGAGTAAAATTTCGATTTAGAGCCATATTTCGAAATGAAATAATTATATAGATGAAAATTAAAGGAAATAACAATTGAAAAAAACCAAAAACATTCCAGCTTGCGAAACACAAAATATTTATTCACTTTTCTTGAGTACAGTTTCTACAAAATGGGGCTAATCATAAAAAAATCATGTCAAATAATAGTTCTTATTTAAAATCTATTATTTTTTTCATATTTTTTTTCAATTGCCTTATATTATAGCTCGAACTAAATAATATTTTCAAGTAAGCTTAGATTGCTTATTTATTAAATATATTATAAGAAATATAAATATTGAACTGAAAAACTCAATCAAAATGATACATTTTTTAGACAGCAAATCTTTTGAAGTTGTAATATATAGTTTATTTCTTAGTTTTAGTTATAGTATAAAATAATTGAAAAAAAATATTAGGTTCCATATATGATCCTTCATTTTATTGGATTTTGTATGATTTGACAGATTTTGTAGGAAATATATTCAAGATAACTTTATAAATATTTTAACCCTCGAATGCTGGAATCTTTTTATAAATTACTATTTCCTATAATTTTTATTTAGATATATAGGTATTTCATTCAAAATATAACTTTGAATCACATATTATAGTTAAACACAGGATTGAAAAAAAAACTTTAAAGGTCAAACCTATTACGATTGCAAATTTTAATAGTATTTTTTATGTTCGATGGAAAAAATAAAAATAATAATGTGGGTTTAACCCACTGGTGAAAATGCTGTTGCAAAATTTATTACACATTTAAATTATATGAAAACAAAATGGACTAAAATTGATCACAGACCTGTTTCGTTAGTTCTTATCCTACTTTTTCTTAATTCATTTAAATTTTTTTTTCCATTTCATCCATTTTCAGGGAGTACTCCCTGGCTCATCACGTCAAATTAAAAAAAAAAGACACAACTGGTATTATGTTCGAGTAAAAATATGTATCTGAGTATTTAAAAAAATTGTATCACACAATTTCTCTTTTTTTTTAACAATTTCTCAAAAAACGTAATAAAGTGGTACACAACTGCTCTTAGTTTTTTTTTTTACTTTTTTTCTAGGATAAGGAATTACTCATCTAGGCCTGTGCCAGGTTCAGGGCCAGGTTGGAGGCTCTGGTTGAAGCAGGGGGGGGGGTGTTGGCTTAGTGATTGAACCTTACATGTAAGAGCAAAAGATTTGTCAATTGTTGAATTAATTTTGGGAAATAAATTCTAAGATTTAAAATCCCCACCCCGTATGTCATTTTAATTATAACTGAAAAGTGTCTTAATTTCCATGCAACCCCTGTAATTGGAGAAACAAAAATAGAAAATACAAGTTTCAAGATTAATTAATATTTAACAATCCGACCCTATGCTACAAAGTATATATCAATTCAAATAGTAAAATTTAAATCGTTAATTTATCACTTTTTTATATGGATATAACATTCCTTTAAATTATTTATTGTATTTGATTAATGATTTTTATTATATTCTATTATATTAACTTCTCAAACGGCGTATATATTTTCTATACATCTTAGTGTGTAAATATATTTTCTTCTATCATTATTTTTAAATATATGATAAAACATAGATTCATATTTTCATAAATATTTAAAAAAAAATGATTAAATCTTCTAGAGAAGCTAACTTTGATAATTTTAAGTATCTATCTATCTAAAATTACAAAAGAAAGGAACATTCTGCCACTAAATTTGGATTAAATTTTTATATACATGTTTAAAATGATAGACAAGGTGGGGATTTTAAATTCGGAAAATCTAAAGATAATATATATTACAATATATTTCCCAAAATTAATAAAGACATTCACGAATATTTTTCTCTTTCAATACAAGACCCATAGTGAGGTGAATAGCTCAAAACAACCACCTCCAGCTTCAACCACAGACTCCAACCTGGCATTGAATCTGGCACAGGCATAAATGAAGTACTCCTTGTCCGTGTTGGTGACTACTTTGAGAATTGAAGCCCACAAGGAGTCAACAGTGTTAATTCTTCGTTTATTTGACTCTCTCCCCAAGACGGTCTACACATGGTAGTCCAAGCCTTTCAGATTTGTTTATTTTGAGGCCACATTTTCTTTGCCCAAACCATAAAAGTATTAAAATGTTCTTTTTTTTTTGAATAAATCTCAGTTTCGGTCTACGGTTTTGGTTCGTTTTTATACAGGCTGGGTTTGGTTATAAGCACTTAAAACATGGGGTGTCACTAGAAAATTCGGCTCAGGAAATGATATTAAATACAAACAGGGCTCCAGCTACCTATTACATAGAGTGCGTAATGCCACAATTTCCAGCAGGAGTACCAAAAACCTAAGACAATGGCTTTGAAAGTGAGGCTGTGAGGGAGGCTAAGGAGGGCAGAAAGATGGAGAATTGAGGATTGCTTTCAGTCTACACATTTTCTTAGTTAATAAATTATGGTATATGAAAAGAAAAAAATATTTTATAATTTTTAAGTTAAAATAAGTTAAACCCCCCATGAAGTAACTATTGAATGCATACAAATATAGATAAATAATTATGGGTTTTTATATTTATTGAGCAATTAAAATTATAAAAAAATTTCAAGAACAAGATAAAAATGACTATGTACATTGTGGAGGGAAAGGGGGATATTAGGCAAGGGGGTAAGTTATTTTACTTAAAAATTCTTATTTACAGCCCCCTTATAACCCTCTGTAGTTACGGTATTGTGTATATGCAATGTATTTGAGAACAAATTAAAAACAGCCATTCAATCGAAACTAATTATTTTTAATAATTTCTACTAGAGGATGAATTTATATTTTGAAGACTCACAACTCGACTTCATAACACGAACTCAGACTCGAGATTTCACTCGGAATCGAAAGTTAAGACCTATGACTCAAAATTAACTAAAACTTTTTACTTGATATAAAGGTATATTTTATACTTGGATAACGTGGACTAGACGAATGAAAATATTCAATTTTTGGGAATTAAGGTGAAAACATAAGACTCCATTTGGAATTGTAATATAGGTCTTTTTAATCACTATCTACTATAGAAACAGTATCAAACTGGAATAAAATGAAGATATATTTCTAGGAATATAAGGCGATTTCAGTCTAAAATAACTTATAGTTGATCATTCATTACAAATATGTTTAAGTTGATTTATATGTAGATAACCTCCAAAGGTTTGAAGCCATAATTACTCCTGACAAAATAAAGTTATTTTTTGATTAAATTATGTTGCAACTTTGAGCATCATCATTTATTATATATGCAAACTAATTTTAATTATAATCAACTATATTTTAACAACATTATTAACTTAAATTTGCGTGGTAACTAATAATTCTATAATAACAGGTATAATTAACATTTCTCACTATAACCATTGTATTAGGTACTCATTACATGTAATTAAATTTACATATAAAAAGGTTTCGGAATTTGAAGATTTGAAAATATAACCATGTAAAAAAAATAGTTACTATAATTTAAATTGTAAATAGGGCCACCGTCATTAGGTTTAGTTAAACCTTTTTTTTTGGGGGGGGGTAATTATTAGGTTTATTAAATAATAACCAATTTTATAAAAAATAATATTACGCTTGAACTGGTTTAAAATCAGAAGATTGAGTGCTTTAGGAACAATACTCCAAAACGCAAGGGTCTTTAAGACAATTTTTGATCAAATTCATCATAAAAAGGAGCTCATAACTAAGAGTTAGATTGAGTTACAGATATTAAATTTAGGTTTTAAGGTTCTCAATAATAGTTTATGTTATAAAGTATAAAAATTATTATATAGAGGCTATTACTTGATATATGGAATAAATAAAATTTGCTGACATAATTTGCCTTTCTGAAATTAGTAATTACATACATATACATGCATATTATAGTGACAAGCCTACATTAAGGACTAATTCATATAAGGGAAAGTTATTTGTCATTAAATAGCACAAAAACCCTATAATAATTGAACAAATAAGTTAAGAATGATGGATAATTTCATTTTTGTAACACTTCATTCATAAATGTTTGTATAGTAATATTACTTTTTATTACATGATGATTTATGAGAAAAAGTTGGTTGCTTTAAAATGCATCGAATAAGGAAACTTTAATACGTTCAATACATGTTTATTAAAAAGTATATTTGTAGTAAAGTGTGAACATGATCATTATCCCAACTAATTTGAGGAAAAAAATGTTTTATAAATGTCTTTAATCTACCATAGGACATGAGTGTTGTTTACTTATGTTTGCATGTAAACAAATTGACAAAAATTGGAGTCATTTTGTTGCAAAATAATACAACTTCCTAAATGATATACTATTACTTAATTTAGATATTACTAAAGCAAGAGAAAAATGTATTTTTCACCTAAGAAATAACAATGTAGTTATACAAATGAAGTTGCTGGAAATGAAGGCGTTTTGTATGTAGCATCGATCACGTATACAAGGTGCATTGTATATAGTACTCCCTGATGTATATCATATTCATATTTTGGTCTAAGAAATAACAATGTTGTCATATTAATGAAGTCTTGCTGGCGTTTTAGATTAAGCATCGATCGTGTTCAAAGGGTATATTGCATAAAGTGCTGCCTAGCGTATATATTAAACATATACACTACAAAGAGGAAAAAATCAGCGTAATATGTACACTTACAGTATATGTAAAGAGTTACAAAAAATATGAAACACTTGTGTGTAAGAAAATATGAAATTTCGCTAATGCTTAGTTCAACTCCTATTAAAAAAGAGAAACAATGTATATAAATTTAAAAAATGATGAATAGGAATTTAAATGAGGTTTGAATACAATCTAAATTACTTTCTGGCTCAAAATATTAAATTAAAAAAAAATGTTAAGCCTTAATTATTTTCTTTTTATTCTTGAGGGGAGAACATCTAAGTATTGAGTATTTACGTGTGATTCTGTTCATGAAAAACGGAGAGTAATAGAGAATTTGTCGGAAGTTTTTTTTCTATATTATTAAAGCAAAATTTGTATAAAATATGGGTATGTTACTCACATAGAGGAAGCTGTTGATTTTTATTCATTCGAAAATTATGAAGAAATACCTTTTCAATTTATTTATGTTGCGCTCCAAAGCTAAAAACTGTCATATTACCTAGCGGATAATATATATTTCTTAGTTTGCTCATATCCTTTTGTCAATAATTAACAAATTAAATGTATCTAAATCTTTATTAGCCTTTGAAATTAAATAATTGGAATAATGAATGTGGATCTAATATTTTATTGTTCAGAAAAATATGATCTTAATGATTAATCCTTCAATTAAAAACGTTAAATTTATCAAAAAGAGTAATTTAAACCATTTTATTGCTGTTTTCTATAGGATACTAGCTTTAATGACATAACATACTCGATAGAAAGGTATAACAGTAATAATTATTTAGCAATAAGAAAATGCAATTTAATTGAAGTAAAGTTTTTAAATTAAATATATTTATTTATTGGTCATGCGTAGACTAAAAATATAGTGAGGAAAATGGGTTTTAAACTAAAAAAAGTAATTTCTGTTGACAGTGCTATTTAAGTAATATCAATTATTTTATTACACACAAAGGAATGCCCTCTGTACAAGGCATGCATTAATGTCTGATTTATATATATGCTAGTGGTAGTACCTGGCATTGCCCCAAGTCATAAGGGGTTGCCTAACAGAAATATTTGCTTTAGAAATATTACAAAGAAATCCTCAGTGTTATTCTCGGTAGGACACTTACATGCAGCGAGTCGATACTTGTACTCTCCTCCATAATGAACGAATAAATATAACAGGTTGATATTTTGTTTTAATATGATATGATGAGTACTTTAGTCTCTAGAGCGTTCCCTGGGGGTGTTTGATCTACACACACTCTTTGATAAACCTTATCTAAAATCAGATTCCTTATTTTTTATTATATATGTTTTTTCTTCTTCTTTTTTTAATTAGGTAATTGTTAAAAATTGCTAACAGAAAAACAGACACATTGATTAACTTAGCTTTGTCAATATTTATAAATATAAATTGTTAAGTTCGAATGTATCCTCACCAAAAACAATGGTTCAACTATACCATTCGTTGCATTAATAAAACAGATAAAAACAAAATAAAATTTGACCATCTCTCAATAATTAGTGAATTTACACTAAACAAATAGAAGGTTTCCATGAACTTATAGAAAAATATCAATAGAAGCAATTAAATGTGAAAAATTATTTTATAGTTTCATTTATTTGAACAAATAAAATTATTCTCCAAAGCCCATAGATCTACCACTTTAATTTTTTTTTAGAGAAGTGAGCTATTTATTTTATCCTGTTTTGACAACCGTTCTATCCTAATCTATGATTTTTGAGATATTTAAGGTAAAAAAATATTATCAAAGTCTGAAATACTTTTTTATACAGAAAATAAATAATTGCTTAAAGTATTTTTATTTTTTTCGTAATTCAAAAGCTATCAAATGATGTATTACCATATTTATCCATTTGCTGAGTGTTTTACAAACTACAATCCAAAATTTCAAGAATCTTCAAGACGGTTTATGATTAGAATTTATAATGTTAAGGAGCTACTAGCTCAGAGTTGATTTGAGTTTCAGATCTGAAATTTCATTTTTGCGTTTCAAATCAGATGAAAAAGATATAAAGGGTAATCTTTCTTTAGAATGGACCATATACTGTCTTAATCCAAGTTTCTTAATTTATAACCATTCTAAATTTGAAAACTGGATGAGGCTGCTTGATGCAGTGTCACTCTTATAATAGGTGGCCGATAACATAGATTGACGGCAATATCGAAAATTGGGAATTTTTCAAAATGCCCGGCCAATGTAAAAAATGCGAAATAGAGTGAACAATCTGCAAATTGCTCGGGAAATCTATAAAATTTCCAATAGAATGGTAATTTTAAGTTCATTTACATTGTCAGTTAAAGTAATTGTGGGTAATTTTATTGTTAAACAATTCATTGCAAGCCATTTAATAATTAACGATTTTATTATGATTCTATTTCATTTCAGGCAATTTGATTGAAATTTACATTGTATTCGGACAATCAAACTATTGTATGATAAGAAATTGTCAGGAGAGACCCCATTTTATCTTGCAAAATATACCTCGCACAACAGGTTATGCTCAAGGAAGCGACAGTTGTTGATTTAGACAATTTAGACAAGCGGTCCACATGAATAAACTGTGGCACAGAGTGTATTTTAGTGTATTAGAAGGGGTACTTAATACTGAGGATTGTGGCAACGATATGTTTTGATCTCCCCTGGGGATCAGCTGTACGTCTGTAGAGCCTGTTGGCCAAGTTATATTTTGCAAAATGAAATGGGGTCTCTCGTGACAATTTCTTATCATACAATAGTTTGATTGTCGGAATACAATATAAATTTCAATCAATATGCACACGATTATCAAATTGATTCTAATGAAATTTTATCACAATCGAATCCTTAATGATCAAATTGCTTGCAATGAATTGTTTAAAATCAAATTGCCCAAAATAACTTTACCTGACAATATAAATGAACGTAAAATGACCACTCTATTGGAAATTTTATAGATTTCCCACTACATCGGGCGTTATGTACATTTTCCAGGCATTTTGCGAAATGCCTTATTTTCAAATTGCCCGTAAGAAATATATATATATGTTTTCTACTAATTACAACTTGAAAACTAAAAAGTTATTGCATAAACTGAAACTTAAAAGTATTTCTTAAGACTTTATTATTTTTTTTCGAATGTTACACCTTTGTTTTTGCTTCCAACTTTTGTAAAAGTATATAAAACTTTACTTTATAGAATAACAAAGAAGATAAATAAATATAGTTTTTAAGTTGATCAAGCTTTAGCACAAAATAAATGTAATATAAGAATATTATACTTTATCTTAAAACAACTAACTTTTTTATAATTTATAAAGTGTAAATTGGTTACAATTGATTTTACAACCTATGTACTTTTAAAGTTTTAAATATAATTAAAATTCATGGGCAAGTGGATATAATTTTGATGGAATTATTATTTTTGTTTAATTCAAACAAAATAAGATATTTTTTCATATCAGGGGGAAAATACATTTTTTTATTTAAAGGTTGATTCACGGAGGGAAAAAAATCAATAAATGACCATTCAGATTTCAAATGAATTTGATGTAAAGTTTGACATCGTCTGCTTTATTGACATGTCTAAATAATATATACTTATCTAGTAAGGATTGTATTTTGTTGTAAAATAGAATTCCCTAAACATTTAAAGTTTTAGATGTTCACAGAATAAATATTGGAAATATATATAAATCTCTAAAATGGCTCATATATTTCATGCTTATTAATCAAAAAAATAAAACAAAAAAACTGGGAAAAATATTTTTCTGCGCCACAAAAATCTTATACAAATCCCATTTCTTTAAAAACTTATATAATATAAAAATAAAATACAGAAAATTTCCATAAAAACAACGTCCAACGACTATTTTAAAAGTATGTTTATAACATTATCCATATTGTCTATATTACATCTCCTTCCGTAAATCATTTTCTTTATCTATGTGATTGTATCGTTAATTTTTATTGTATTTTTCCATTTCTTATAACTTTTGTTAATATTTTCTCATTCGCTATCAATTTTTGTAAAACTTTGTGCTTGCCACCCTTCAGAACCATTTTGTGTAAATAAGACCTAATTCACCGCAATTTTTCCAAGTAAAAATGAAATGGGGTATAGGATCAAAAGTCTTAGCATTTTCAATATGTAGGGAAATTGTACTGGGGTCATTTTTTTTCATCCTCCATATATATCCCTTAATCAAACCTTTTTGTGCGTTGTTTGAGGTACAACTTTTTAAAATCTGTTTGATGGTATACAAGCGAATATTTTGTATATTAGGTTAAGTACAAAATTCTGAGCGTTTTTTCGCTTTATTTTGACAATATAATTAACATAGATAGAATTATCTAATTTAGATGCTTCCAAACAGTTTTTTTTGTCTAATTTTAAGTTCCAGGCCAATAGAATAAGTGCTCACATGCTGGTCCAACCCGACGATTTACATTATTTTATCGACATTTTTGACTTCTATATTATCAGAATGGAGTCGTTAGAACCACTGCATTACAGCTGCATTCGGTACTGTATTAGGTCCAGAAACATCACAAATTGTGTTGGACTTCTGCTCTGCCTTTGTGACCTTAGTCGTAGTGATACTGAAAAATGTATCGTGTTTTCTCTTTTTTTACTTCCAATTTGGAACTCTGTAGCACACAACTGGCTTCACCAAACGGAAAACTGTAAATGAACTTGTTTTAGTTTACACTTAACCTTTAAGCTACTTTTGATGCAATTGTGAGATATAGTTCATTAAAAAACCTGTTGAAAAACTCTAGGGACTTTTACTCAATAATATATATACAAAATTATGAAGGTTCACTGATCTCCGGGTTTTTATGTATCACTCATCATTTCCATTGTTCCAGATATTATGCAACAATCCATCAACTATAAAGTCTGGAAGGGACCTCCTTTTAGAACTTCTTCATAAAACCAAAAGGGATTTGGTGCTAGAATCTCAAAGTATCGCTTATAAAATTCAAAACAAAACCTCAAAGGTAATTCTGTTTTTTGTTTTTTGGAATGACTGTTTATTGCTTCTAATATTTTGTTTTCTGACAAATGATCCTCAATCAGGTTAAGGGCTTGCCTAAGAACTTTTTTGGTCTCGTCATTTCTCTCAATCCTAGGACAGTATGTAAAATTTGCAGTATTAAATGTGCATATTTTATAGATTTATTGAGTATTACAAACGATGCAGAGCGACAACTGTCCATTGTACCTAGCTATTACACTATTTACTTCCAGTATATGTTCATCCAAAAGTGTACATCGTTAATATTTTTTCGGCACTTCTGTTCTAGTGAAATTCAGCAAAGGACATTGTACTTCTTATTATTTTTGCTACATTCTCATATTGTAAATTTACCATTTACCTTGCATCTTCAGTATCCTTAAGTAAACTGATTCTTGAAAGTTCATTGAATTTTTACTTCCTTCCATTCTTTTCCATAAAGGGGGGTTCACTGAATTGCTTACGTACGCATAATTTCTCCTTTTTTTATTATTATCATTCAGTCCATATTTACTTCCTTTTTGAGAACCTTTCTCCTAACCCCTCCTTATTTAATAGTTTCAAGTTTTTTTTTTTTTTGATTTCTTCTTCTTCAAGCAAAAAACGTATGGAAATTAGAAAAAAAGACATTGTGATGAAATTGGATTGGAAATGTTATAACAGTTTAATATTCAAGTTAGTGTTACTAACTTACAAGTTTGAACCATATCAGTATAAAGCAATTAAATGAAGTTACATTTACGAAATATAAAAAACATAGAAGAGATACAAAACATTACTCATGACTCCATTTGTTTTAAATTTTTTATAATTTTTTACCGAGAATCAACCAATTTTTCGTTGCTCTTCGATACAAATATCCAGGGAAAACTATAATATAGAGAAAGTTCATTCATATTCAGGAAATACATAGGTCAACATTAACCATCCCCTTTAGAATTTTTATGTGACTAAAAAAATCTTTCATTTCAACAGATTATGACATTGGGTAGTGATTTAATTAATTATTAGACCAACTGACTTTATAATTGTAAACATATATTCATGAGTAACGTTCGTTTGCCTTTTTAAAAACAAAATGGAGGAAATAAATATTTTTAATCATTAAAAACATATAAATCCTTGTTTTTCCATGTTACTGATCAGAAATTCAACGATTTTATAACTTTAAAAAAATTACTGTTCTTTCAAATATATTTTGATATAATTAGAACACGGAAAATATCCCTTTTTTCCGTAAGAAAACTTTTTTTTTAATAATTTACTATTAAATAAAACACGTACGGTTTATAATAATACAACTAATGAATATAGTTGATAATATTGTAGAGAAAAACGCGTGCAAGGAGAAGGGGGAAAAATACATATGGTATCATTGTTTAAAATACTGATGTGATTATCATCTCCCTGCTTTATTATGATTTTTGAGGGTATGACGAATGTATTTATTAGCAAAATGTTTAATGAAGATATACTACGTATAATTGACTTCGACGTTTTTTATCCGTTACAGTAGATTTGAAAACGTCACACTCCATGAAATTGTAATTCATTATGAACCTTATTCTCAGAATAATAGCTAATGAAACGACAAAATAGAGTATTTGAAATATATTTGAAGCTCAAAGTTTAAAAAAGAAGGCTTTAATTAAATATAATCTACATACTAAAAAATAAACCATTAACATTTAAGTTAAATATACAAAATTAAACAATTAAAATCATATAACTATTAATAATAATAAATTATAAATACAGAATATTGAAATAATAGATTGATCCAGATAATTTTTTCTTGTTCTAACATCGGAATTCAGTTAAATATGTCATAACTTTAGGTTGCAATACACAAGCGAGACGTGGAGTTTAATCAAAAAGATAATCACCCCTCTTCTTCATGTGGAAGTTGCTATATACAATTGTGCACAGGATAGATATATCTCTACAGATGAGATCTAACTAATTATTAATAATAAAGTAAATGTCAAAATCATAAAATTAGACAATAAATATACTAATAAAAACATGTTACAAATAAATCCATCTTAAAGATTTAGAGCAAAAGCTAATTATGTAGTAATGTCCGGCGATATTACTCCTTATCAAGAGCATCAAAAAAGATATCTTCCCCGTTATTTATGCTTATATAACAACATACTATTATCATTGTTAATTATAATGCAACACCCAATGTAACTACCCTCGTTGTTGTGACCATTTGAACAGTTGTTTTTGCATTTTATGGGTTTTCTGAACACCATTTCTTGGAGCCCATCAACCATAGCTAAGCCTTAAGTGATAAAAAAGTAATATTTATTGACTATGTAATATTGGAAAACCTAATTATCATACCCAAGTCTTAAAGCGAAGTAAGTAGTCTCAGATAAACTAGTTGCAAACCATCCAAAGCTACTACCCCCGTTGTTGTGACCATTTAAGCAGTTGTTTTTGCCCTTTACTGAGTTGTGTATTATAATTCTTGATATGTTTATCTAAAATAGAATCATATTTTATGGTTAGATTTAAAAAAAAATTGAATACCTACTGTGAGATAGTACAAAATTCAGAGTTCCATTTCGATATTCGTAAATACTTTTTACTGATAACTTGATCGTCATTTGGTGTGGATGACTGAAAACATTTTTATATGTATTTCTATAAATGACATCAGTAACAACATCCTCCATTAATTTAATGATGGTTCCTCGGGAAGGGATATGTTTACCCTTGTATTTCTCCATAAATTTTTTGAACGTAGATGATTAGCAATGGATAAAGTTATATTACATGCAATAAGCATCGTTGTGAGATCAAAGTTAAAGTCTGACTTGATGTATTCATCGTTAAATTGATTTTATAGATGAATATCCATACTCTTGTTATGAGATGAGGATAATGAGTGGCGTGTAATTCTAGACAGGGGACTAAAGGTACATTTATATCGACAAATCCGACAAACCATCTGTTTCTCATCCGGTAAGTATTTTCCAAATTCCTAGGCCTCCATTTTCAGAAATCCAGACAGAAGGCGACGTTATTTTAGGCATTTTATTCAGTTTTTTATCGACTATCCCCATCTAATATTATTATATTAATATTGAATAATAAAGGCGGGAATGATAAAGTTCATGATTGATAGAAGAAGATGTATATTATTTAATCAATGATGCCGTAAGTATTTCTTCTCTTCTCCTCGCACGCTTTTCTATTCTTACCAAAATTATCACCCTTACTAATGAATAAATGCTCTACAAATATCTAATATGTGTATTACTGAATAAAATTTATACAAATAGAGTAAAGTTTATCAGTTCGACGTGCAAGTATTATTCACCTGTATTTTAGAACTGCGTGGATACTTGATCATAAAAATAAAAATAAAATAGAGCGTGCACGTCATATTAAAAAGGGAATATAAAGTTGTATAAAAATGGTATGTAAAAATCTTGCAGATGTTTAGGTCAACTAATGCAACTCTATACTATATTAGGTAAGGGCGCATTATTCAGAACGAGTGTGTGAAGCTAAAGATCACATTAAAAAAGAAAGAAAAAAAGGAAGTACATCATATTAAATAAAAAATAATGAACATGACTTTAGATAAAGTTTAGGAATGAGTGCGTGTAGGAAAATCTTAGCCAGAGAGTCATACTAGTTTATTATTTCAGAAAATCTTTCTCTATCAAGCAAAATAACTTTTTGTGCTTCGTATAATTTTTCATACACTCTGTTACTATCAAAACAATAATTATAAGCTATTTATTCATACTTTGACTATTTACTTTTAAATTTTCAATTCAAATCATACATTTTTCAATGATTTATCAAATATTATAATTTAAAATTATGATATATACCATATATGCAAAAGAAAACAAAATAATATTCAAGTGTCAATGTGAAACTCTTACAGTCTATGTGCTAGTGATACAAAACAAATTAATAAAAGTTAAGATTTAGTCAGACATTACTACTACTACTACTAATATATATAATCAAGCACATTAATAAAATGCTTGTCTCTTCATGACGAAACTTTATTCATAAATAATGTAAATATACTGTATATAAGTAGAAAAGTATTAGAAATAATGGAATGGCAGGAATCAGTTGTAGAAAGTAGCTGGTTGACAAAGACATATATCCGATATGTCAATCAAAAAACGATAAGTTATTGGTAGAGGTTTTTAATAAGAACAATGAGTAGAAAGAAAATGAGTTTTTTTAAAGTAGATTTTAAGAGAAGATAAATTGCCCCTATTGCTTTTAATATTTTGAAAATGATAAGAAACAATATGGTGATAATTATTTTTTGTGAGTAAAACGAAGTTAAATTATTTTTAGATCAGATAAAAAGGAGAAAGAAAGGGCTGGCCTGTAACCCTGAGTGGGTGATATAATCAGACAGCTTAGAAATAGAATGTTATATTATTCCATATTTATTTTGAAGTATAGAATGGTTACTTATTTAATGTTATATTGTATATGGTAGAACATCTCGCCATGTGATTCTTTTGTAAACATCACTGGAAACATCCAAACATTTTCTGTTCAATTGTACCCATATAGGAAATGTAATGGAACAATTAATTGAGCTTTTTTTAACAAGTTCAAATTGAGCCTTGGGCTCAAGGATTTTTGCTTATTTTTACACGGGCTCAAATCAAGAAGAAATTAATTATAGTACTGCAAAAGTAGAATTTCTTATAGGTATATAAGTTTAAAAGTATACAAAAGCCACATTGTTTTTAATATTACAACATATTTTAATTAATATGCACAAGAATTATAAATAATGTAAGTTAAGATAATAATTAGCGGAAATATAGTTGTACCACAGTACAAAAAATATTCTGTAAAACTTATTTATATAAATAAGTTTTTCTTTCAATTTTTCATTCCCAAAACACGGTTAAGGGTGTACAATCTGTCTTTCCTTGCCAAGTTTGTTATTTATATTTAGTGGTTACTACGTTACAAATTTGGCATTCGTTTTTACTATTGTTTGCAAGAGATAAAGAAAAAAAAATGAAAAAATACTTTGTTGTATAATATATGTATTATTTCATTATTGCTATCATAATATCATATTTTTATATCTAAAAAGATAAATATATTAAAAACCAAAGTTTATTTCTTGGTATGTATGTATCTGTAATAATTTTTGAGTGCATGTTAGGACTGCGTCCATACAACTTTGGTTTGATTTGTAGATACAAATATATTTTCTTAAATTGAATAATTAAGTACGTATTCTTTTTAATTTATTATTACATAAATAATACAGAAATTAAAGATATTTTATTAAGTTAGTTTTACTATATGTATAATAAAAACGACTAACCTTTGTCAATGTTATAATATCAAAAATTAGCTAATACCTTATATCGTATTTATATACAATACATGTATTCTACGAAAAAATTATAATTATCTCATAAAATGTTATTATAAAAGATGATCCTTCCAAAAATTATCTTAAAGTCCCTTAAATGGTATCTTTTTCAAATAATAAATTTCGTTTCATTACACTGTCCAACAAAATCACACTTTTTTTAAAAGGACTAGAACAATATATGCTCTACTTAGTAGAACTTGACCACTTGATTCCAAATATCCCCTTATTTTTTCGCTTTTTTCTCAGGGTCCTCAGAAAAAGGCAAAAAATTTTTTTTTTATTTTGCTATTTTTAAAGTTCAAAACTTTTTTAAGCGTTTGGTATTGAAGATATAAATAAATTATGTGAATTTATTTCAAAGTCCTATGTTAAGATATTCTGAAACCATTTTTCAAATGTCTGTATCATACTCATAACTCGAGTTATCTTTATTTAAAGTTGAGAATAAGTGATTTTCATTCGGAGTCTCATATCTTCAATACGAAAATATTCTTAAAGTTTAATAGTATATAATTTCAAATCTAAAATTGTGAACTTTAATTTAAAAAAAACAAAACAAAAAAAAAAACACGTTCATTGTCAATTTGAGATAAGGCCAAGGCAACTCATTTTTGAATTGATCTCATAAGCAAAGGCAATATATTTGCATGCCATAGCTTAAAGAAAGAGTAGAAAAGATATACAAACAAAAACAGAGAGAGAGAGAGAGAAAAAAAAAGGAGGCGGCGCTAGAATCGTCAATGGAGAAAAGTGTATTTTATAGGGAGGAATCTATGGCAACAAAATCCACACTGAACTTCCTCTGGCCACTAAGATTTGATTTTTTGAGGATTTTTTCTACGGACTTCCGTGAATGTCTGAATTTTTCGAATCCCTCACTCATTACGGATCTGCTATGAGTCATCAGGTTTTCCATGGAACTTAAAATATGCATACATGAGGGGTATAACTTAAACTAGTGACTTTTAGAGTCAATGTAAAAGGATAAATCTTTTTTCTGAGATTAATCTTAGATCGGCATCAGTGTTGATGGATGGAGGTATGCCGATGAAATTGTAACGTCACATTTCTTTATATGCACAATGGAAAGAAATCTAAACATTATAGGAGAAAGAACCCTTGATATTTTATTACAAAACTTCTGGATAACGGTTCTTACTTACAAAGATTAGAAAGTTGGAAGATCCACTTCGAATATAAACTTCTATAGAGCCTTTTCAATGACCTCATAAATGGCATCATATATGAAAGAGACGTCATGGGAACTCAAAGTTCATGTTTTTATTTCATAAAAAGGACAAACCTCCAATAAATCTTGATTCAACTCCATGAAATGGCTTTATGAATAAAAAAAGACTTAATAGTTTCGTTAAATACAACTTCAAACCAACGTTCAATAGTGATATTTGAATATAATTAAAATATTACTAATAGGTACTGAAAATATCTTTTAAATGCCTAAATTTGTACAATGATTATTCTTTTTTGAGCGATTAGAGACTAGAAAGGCCGGATATTAAATAAAAATATATTATTGCTTCCATAATAATAGTTAATTTTTATCTTCAAGTTAGATATACAAATGTATATTTAACGATGAAATAATATTTTGAATACATTTAATAATATGTATATGATAGAACTAAGAAATATAGGAACATATTTTTGATAGACAGTAAGGTTCATGACAGGATTCTCAAAAGTCTTTATGTGTTTATGGTAATTTCTAACTTTGAGTATAATTTAATTAATTTTTTAATCAACATTATTTTCCCAAAAAAATAATAATTATTATTATTACGTTATACAGGCTTAAGTCTATTCATTTGATAATAAAGATCTTTTGGAACCTTGAATTGCATAACCATTAATTTACAACACTGTTTATCTGATAATTTTTTTCTTCTTCATAATATGCATCAAAATTTTGGCTTGCCGATTGAAACCCACATTTTTTATGACATACCACACAAAAATCACCATTAAAACATTCAGGCTCCATAAATTGGACCTTTGTAGGCTTTTTTAAAAATCGCGTCGTCAGAGTATATGTGAGATTTTTTTTCGATGGTCTTTAAAATCGAAGTTAAACTCTAAAATTATAATTTTTTGAAAAAACTACCAAGGCCAAACCAACTGTGATTAAAATTACGAACAGTCATTATCGTGCTCAATAGGATTTCCAGACCGAAACTAACAGTTGTAGATACTATCTCAGAGTTTTAATAAACAAATAAAGCTTCTCCAGGAATATAACTCAATAGTCTTAAAGTAGAGGATAGTTTGTAAACCAGGATAACAGAAGTTGACTAGGTCAAAGGAACCAGTCCCAATTCTCAAAATGTTTTTTTTTTTAAATAGAAGGGATTTTCAGCAAAATTGACGAAATAATTTACTTTGATGGATGCCATTGGGTTCCGATTCCAATACATAAAGAAAAAGTCGTAAAAAGAGAGATCAAGATTTTTTAGGATACTTTGCAAACGGACAAAGTTTAATTCTTACCTAAGATTTTTAACATATAATAATCAAGAATTATAATGAAGAATTAAATTGTTTTAATATCTAATACAATCTTATAATAATTTATTTGTTCATTGATCTCCTTTTCTGAGCATCAATGATTACATTTATAATTCTTCTTCTATACCAGTTTGTGATATCACGTTAATTATGTTATGTTTTGTTGATAATTTATTTTCAATATCTTGGTATTAGTTTATTAGCAAAAATATTCTTTAAGAAAAAAAAAGTACTAAAGAAAAAAGAATTTGTGACTAAGCAACTCAATTTTAAAATTTAGAGAATATGTGCAAATCGTTGAATCCCGAAGAGTCTATATTAATGTAACCGTTGGGAATCTACAAAATATTTATGTTTTATTCATAATATTATTTCCTATTTCGAAGAATCAGATGTCATCTATGGCGTTGTTAAAGTTGAGTTTAAAAAAAGAAAGAAAAATAACAGTTGGTTTTTTTGTACTATGATCAGTTGGTGGTCATACATTTCAGCGTGATTCTTTTCAGTAGGGCTCTTTTGGGCGCACTTTTTAAAGCACAGCTTCTTTTCCACATAGGTCTTTTCAGCGCCATCTACATTTTCCATTTTTATGTTGACTTTGATGCATAAATGAATACATTATTAATAACTTAAACTATAGTTATATCTATTTTATGATACTTAATTTCCAAAATCTAGTCAAAATATGGAATATTTTGACTAGATTTTAGCTAGAAAATGTCAATATAATCCGTTTGAATTTATCGAAATTCCCATTATATTCCTAACATTGAATGAAAAATAAACAAACGGAGTTAGATGTAAGATAGATCTTTCCTACGAAGTATTCGGTTATACTGGACCTCCTTTCCCCCATCGTTTCCATTCCTAAGAATTAATATTATTCTTTTTGGATATCCTAGTCATATGTCTTCTCATACTTACTTCTACTTCATGTTCTGTTCAAGGGATCTCGTCTCTTTTAATGGAGGTATCGTTCCTTGTGCAGATGCCCCTTTTTTTACGATTTTTGATATTGACTTCTGATCTGTGAATCATTGCCTCTATACTCAAGAAGACATCAATTCCTCGAGATCTTGTAAAGAATCATCGTATACTTCTATAAGAACTATGGAATTTCATAAAAAGACAGAATAATCAACTGAAAGACCTAGTAAGGAATATACATAGATTTATCATTCTCTATCCCCAGCTCCTTCAATGAAATGATTGAGTCAATTCCTCTTTAAGTCAACTCTGATTCGTCCCCTACTCTCAAACATTCATTGATAAGAGTCCTCCAGTGTCCGCTATTACATTGATATAATTTCATTTATAAGATAGAATTTGTGATGTGCAACTATAATGTGATAATTATATAACCTGAACAATTCAAGCTCACCCTTGATTTCTTTATTACTTTTGAGTCTATTTTGTCATTCGAAAACAAGTTAAATAGAAATCTATACTCTTAAACATAATATATCTCTTTTCTCGAACGTTTTGTCTACAAGGTATACTCTATCCTATTAAGTTATTACATATAAATTGTTATTGGGAACTTTTAAGTAATGATGTGTTTAAAAAAAATATAACTTAACTTACGCATAATTCAATTGGAATCTGAATGTCATTGTAAGTCTCAAACATATAGAGTCGGGAATCCTTTTCTAAGCAGCTTCTCCCCATATTGGAATATATCTCTTGAAAAGATGTAGGATCACCACACTTATAAATTTATTATAGATAATAAAAAAATGTTTTCCATAAGGGTTAATATTATTTATTTTATTCAAGACAATAGTTAAAATGTAACAAAATAATAATACGATTTGGTTGGACAAATAAATTAAAAAAAAAAGATACTCCTCAAAATTTAATTTCCTGTTTAAGAGTTATCTGTTATTTTATTTTTGTATGTTATTAATAATATAGATCTTCTTCGATTTTAACTAATAAATGTCATTCTTAATCTATCCAGTTCCACATCATATATATACTCCCAGCCTTTTCGTTGGCAATTCTTAAAATAGTTGAATCTTTATACAAAAATGGATTAATAAGTATATATCGGCAGATTTAGGTTGAATTTACAAAAAAGAGCACGGCTTTGTTGCATTTTTTTCTGAGAACAAGATTAATCTCCATGGTTCATAAATTAATTCAAAAAGTTCCTAAGTATCCATTTTTCGAACATATTGCATCAAGCACCAAATCCTAGAAGAGTCAGAATTATAAAAAAATCTTGTTGTGTTTAAGTATGATATACCTAAGTGCATTATAGAGATGTAAAAACTGAATGATATAGTTGAATGTAGAAAGTTAAGAGAGTTTGGTGAAGGATGATATAGTTTAAGACTAGAGATAAATAATGAAGTACGGTGTCTCATCTTTGAACCGTAACATCTAGATGTGGAATACAAGAAGTATACTAAATAATATAGGAGTTTATTTTAATACACCATAGATCAACTAAATTCAGATATGAGTAGAAGACGCCAGGAATCTTCTTAGTCCACGGAGTTGACCATCAACCCTTATCCACATCTCTCATCCCTTTAACACCACCTCACTAGGGGATTTACGACATTCAAACGAGGAAGCTCGATATAGAAGACATAAATATATAATATTGTTTAATTGATGAGTTAGAAATCTTGGTTATGAGGAAATGTTCGCTTGGGCATTCGAATGAGGGGGGTAATACAGAACAAAATACAGCCCCCCCTATTTTCATGTTAAATAGGGTTGATCCTCGAAATCCTCAGCTTGCATCCATAGTCCTGCCAAATAGTGATCAAAATACTCTTCCTCGCCAGTTTCTAACCTCAAGAATAGGATCTCCCCCTCGATCCAAACCGTTAGGGGAGAGTAAACTTTAGTCTTAACACATTGGAAGAGAAAGAGCTTCTTTTCCTTTTCCAACACTTTGGTTAGGACCACTGATAGTAGTTCATATTTTCATATTATGCCGGAGGAGTCTTACTCCTTCGGTATAATATTAGAGTATATTTCAAGGATCAAGGCAGATATACTGCTTACACGAAGTAAACAGAAAGGATCCCATGTCCCATCAAGAATAGAAATTAAGAAGTGCTTACTGCTTAAAATCAAGATATTTATATTTATTGTTGTTATTTGACTTTTGACTGATGATACGATCATTAACTTTGATTGAAGGTAATTCTAATAAAATATATATATGATACGCACAAAAGAAGCAAGTTGAAATGACTGCGCTGAAAAGAGGCTCGCTCAAAAGATGTACGCCAAAAAAAGCGTGCCCAAAAGAGGGGACACGGATCAGTTCTAGAATTAATGTTTTTTATTTATTGTTAAATTTGCTCATAGAATGAAACAGTGTGGTTTTTATCCTTCAGGAACTATTTCATTTAAAAATCTAATATATTATTGGTAGTCAGATTAAAAAAAAGCTGATTTGTAATATAACGTCATTTTTTTTCCCTAAATTGTCCTGCAGGAAAAGTTAGAACTAAAAAAAAAAAAAAAAAAAAAAAAAAAAAAAAAGGAAGAAAACAATAGCTCTCCAACAGTTTGAAAAGTGGTGCTTCACGGATGCACAAGAGTTACAAACAGGAAATAATGACTGACGATGTAAATTTGTTGAAATAAAGCAGAAAGGAATTATTATACAATAATACAATTGATTCACAATTCAAAACACGAACTTGGATATGTAAGCCAATTGGTACCACTTGTCCGTCTGCACTGTATTAACCTGTTGGACAGAACAATTTGTCTGTCCTGAACAATCGGACAAGTGTTGATGTTAAGACCTGCATATAAATACATATATTCAACTTAATTAAACGGTCTATGCTTAGTTTGTACTTCATGTTTCTGAGAAATATGAAAAACATAAAAAAATCATCATTTTTATTAATATTATTCCAAAATTTATAATGCACCGGCGTAGGGGCAGCAGATATTTACGAAATATCAACAAATAAAGCTGCTCATAAATGTGTTTTAACTACCAACATTTTGTTGTTGTATAAATAGAAATGAAATACATTGGATGTAAAAGATAATTAAATTGGAGTTATTCTTTTGCCTCTAAAATATTAATTACTTATTACTATTAGTAATATATTTGACTTGATTATATTTAATTTCAAAATTTTACATTGCATATTTAAAAGGGCTATTCAGCCAAAAGTCTGTTCACTAAAAAAATATAATTTAATTTTCCTCAGTTGTAGTTTTTCAAAGTTCCAAGAAGTATAAATGCTATGACTGGGTATCAACATACAAGGGATCCACTGCAATTATGTTTAACAAATTTAACTTAATTTATGGACTAAAAACTGTGGGAACATGTTTAAAATGTTTTTTCTAATTGAACAAAATGATTACAACTTTTTTTATCTTTTTAGCTAAACGTTTAAACTTACAATGACTCGTGATTTATAAAAAAATATTTTGAAAACACGGTACTATTCTTTATATTAAAACAATGCAATTTATGCATCTATTTTATTTATGAAAATTACGCTCCATAAAAGACTTAAAGAATTATCATAAATGACTGGAGTAACCATGATATAAACCCAAAATAAATGTTTTAAAATATACAACAAAATTATACCATAAGTAACTTATATATATCTTTTACTGCATATCCACTGATTTCCCCAAAAAAAGTTTGTATAATACTCTAAGGGATGCTATTTGAATTAATTAAAATAAAAGTTTTTTTTAATTCAATATTGGCATAGCTTTCAAAACTTATATCTGTAAAATAATAGTTTCAAGTTTGTACTCAATGTGACTATAAAATAACACTTAATGGATATCTATGAGACTATTTATGCTGCTAAGCTTAGTGCAAAATCTAATTTGGGTAGGCCACATTTAAAAAGAAGGTCATTTATTTCATTTGGATCAACTATCCCGTCATTGACTTTAGC
Organism: Lepeophtheirus salmonis; assembly: GCF_016086655.4. NCBI lineage: Eukaryota > Metazoa > Arthropoda > Copepoda > Siphonostomatoida > Caligidae > Lepeophtheirus > Lepeophtheirus salmonis. Next base: position 26,255,916 of record NC_052143.2, read on the forward strand.
TTATTTGTTTTGTTTCAAATACATATTCTCATTGCTAATATATTTTTTGCATAGTATTATAGGGCTTTTAACGTACTTTAACATACAATAAGGGTTTTTATAAAATTCTTGTAGCATAACCAAAGTTTTGTCTTGCATGGGTCTTAGGACTCAATTATCTCAGTCTTACACCCCCCCCCATTCAAAAGTTTAAAGTAACAGTTATAGCTGCTGTATTAACTCTATTTTTATTTTCATCACTTCTACGCAGAAGAATATTTAACTGTAAAAAAATAATGAATGATAGCCTGAAGGTATAATAAGTTATAGCCAAACACCTTTTACTTCAAACTTGAGGTATCTTGAAAGAAGTTATGATGAAACTTCCCCAACTGAAATTATATATTTAGTAACTACCAATAAGTCATAGGACTCACAAATTTTATTAGAATCGGACTGAGTGGACTGCAGTCTTTTAAGTATTTTTAGACCGATCGAACAATAGTTACGCATTCTAGAGTTGTAGATAATTATCCATCGAGTCACATGTGAAAACAATTCTTTGTACAAGCTAGAAAGGGAGTGCAGGGGTGTCCGCAGGGTGTCGGTTGAAGGGATATAGCCCCCTTTAAATTAAGGATTTGTGCTTTTTACTAGAACTTTTTTTTGATGAGGATTAAAAAAAATTAGTAGTAAAATTCATTTTCAAAAGATTTATTTTCTTAAAAACTTATGCAGCATAGCAAAAATTTAATTTTTGAATTTTGTTTCAAAAAAATATAATTATTTGTGAATAGATATTGACTTTTTAAATTCATTTACAAAAAATTTAAATTTACTGGCGATTTTGGAATTTTTTTCTCCAAAAATATTAATTATTTGTGAATATGTATGATTTTAGAATTTTTTTCCCCTAAATATTTAATTTTTTTGTAAATAGTTGTTGATTTTTAGCAATTTTTTTTTCAAAAATTAATATTTTTATGTAAACATATGTGATTTTTGAAATTTGTTTATTTTTTTTTTTTTTTTTGTGAACATGTATGGATTTTTGAATTTTTTTTCAAAAGAATTCCAAAAACCAGCTCCCCCCATAAAAAAAAATATATATATCATCCTGCAGACTCTCCTGGGTCAACTATGTTACCATATCAGCCTACTCGTCTTTTCCCTTTGACTTGATTAGACAAAGGCCTCTTTAATATACTTTTATCATTTTTATGTGATTACTGATTATCTATAAAAAGGCAAAATTACTTAGTATCTGTCTTCATAAATATAATTTTATCTGAGCTTTCTAATTTGTTTCAATTTTTGTTCTTGCAATATTTAATTATTTACATAATAAGTAAATATGGAAACATTTTCATTATTTTTGATAATAGATGATCATTATCTTTTTTTAAACAAATAAACGTATATTTTAAGTAAGGAAAAAAATGTCTAGGTTTTATAATATTATAGCAGATAAATATTACTCATTATGTCTCGGCAATACTCCCAAAAGTTTAAATGCAACTTTGCTTACATTCTTAATTTCCAATCTTCAAATTGATGATATTATATTAATTGTTTGAAGAATTAAGGACATAAAGCTTATACGTTATAGTACAGATATATATCTCACATAGAGGGCCCTTTGAAAATTCTTCCCATCAAGTTAAATTATATATTTTTTTAAATGTATATATTTTATAATACAATACATCCTACCAATTTTGTAACTTTTAAAATTTTGATTTTATTTTATTTGAAACCGTCTACTTCACTATGCATTTCACTTATTGCTGCTAACTGAAGCTATCTTGATATTAATGAAGTAAATATATCACAGTTTTGTCCATAAGATAAACTTGCAAACTGATCATTTTGAAAACGGAATACTTGGATACACTTCTAGTAACCTCGTTAAATAATATTTTCATTTTAAGCAATAAACCCTTATTATAAAAAAATTATTTTTTGACCTTTTTTTTAAATGAAACTAAAAATTATTAAATTAATAATGAACAAATGGGTAATTTGTAAAATATACCTAAGAAATCCCGTTGTAGATCCAAATAACCCTAGGGAAGCCTTTGGAGGCCCAAGTATTACATATTGAAAAAACCATAAATTTATTTGAATGAAAAAAAAAGTACCCGTAAAAAGAAGTAGCCGTATAATTATTTAGCTTCGTCCAACAGACAATCTTTGCCTAACCATATAGATACTTAAAATATAAATATGGTCTCCTCAAGGGTAAAAACAATAGCTGGAGAAGAAAAAAAGGACGTTATGAGTGATGAGTCAGATAGTACTTTAGTCGATATACCTGGCTAAGCTAAAGATGCACACCCGCTTGACGCCACATGTAATGCTCCTATGAGATTTCATTAATATGATTACGATTTAATTTATTAGATCAAAAATATGAATAAAATATATTTTCAAACTTCCATACATCCTAACGTTATTACTCCTCTAGATCTCTTGATGGCTTTTTAATTTGTATCAGTTTTACTTTTTTCTCGACAATAAATAAGAAATTTTGCAGAAGATATTTTACTTAATTTAGTCAAATTGTATCAACTCACTGAATACTCCAATTGTAAATCATAGTCACATAATGAAATACCCTAATTCCCTCAAGGAACATCCTTTTAGATTGAAAAAAGCAAGATGTTGATGTTATTATAAATATCCAGGAGTGAAAATTTGTGATATATTTGTTTCAATTTGATTTGAGGCCTTTTAAATCCTCAATATTGTCAAAAGAGTTTTAATTTAAAGGGTTTAGTATTTTTTGTTCTAAGTTTAGAAGGTAGGAATTTATTTCGACTTAATATTCTAGCTCTCTCTTTCTCCTTAGGCTTAATAAAAGCACCATACTTGTACTTCATTATTTAGATTGTGTTAAATTGTGAAGTTTATGCAGCTAAATGTAGTTTTTTTTGTTTTTTTCTAAATTTATATTCATAATGGATCTTTAAGTGAAAAGATGGAAAATGTAATTTTTAGAGGGACACATTCAGAAAATTACATTTTTTTAAATCATATAAATTGAGACATTTAATATGTAAAGAGGCCAAAATATTATATTTATAAAAAGAGAAAAATTGTCATGGTATCCTTAAATTATCAATACAGTTTAATATAGGATATAAATTGTGAGCGTTCTCTCAGTTCTGTACAAAATCCGATGGATAGGAAAGGAGATCCCCGGTGGGCTTGATAAAATATATATGCAGCAATCTGTTCCGTATCCTTAGATGGTTCACAGACAATAGAGTCTTTTATTGTATTTTTTGCTTTAATATTAAAAGAAGTAAAGTTACCAAGAAATCCTCGGTGTTATTCTCCTTTTCTTATGAGCACACTCACACATATCTATTTAATACTTATATCAATTCATATGTGTTCAAGAGTTTGTATTTAAATCAAATCAAAAAATATACTGAAAATGCACATGAATTATAATATACATAAGAGAGACAAACAGAAAAAGTGCTCTTTTATACATGAACGTACCTGCAATATTTTATTTATAAGAAAACATTATTATTACTTATAATAAAAATTATTATATGATTTACATCAAGGAGCACAATATACAGTGCACCCCGGATACACGTTCAATCGTATGTGTACACACTTGCAATATTGTATTAATAATCCTAAATAGCTAGTTCTGAGATCAAAATATGTTTATGATATTTTCTTAATTAATATATATGTTGTGAAGGTGTTGTCTTAATATGATCTACTGGATTTTTAAGGTGAGGGGAGAACACTGGCTCATCCACTCTTTCCTTTTATTTGTGAATAAAAAGGGATACGTAGCTACTCAATTTTTATATGTTCTCTCTTCAAGAATGGAAGAATAATAATAACATCTTGGATGTGAAGATCAAAAGAATATTTTAATATTTAGACTATCACTAGCTATTCTTTACCTACACACGCTCGTTGCAAAAGCTAATATAAATATTTTATATATTTACTACCTTCTTCTTTCCTTTTTTTAATGAGCTTATTATGAATAATGAGTCCTCCTCCAACACACAAATAAACAGACAGATAGAAAAACTTTGATTTATTAATATATATACCATAAAAACCTGTGAAATACTAATCAATCTAAATCATTGGTAGAAATAATTGATATTGGAAAAATTGTATAGATATGCTACAAAAGAGTGAGTGGTCTAATCTTCTTTCTCCCACGTATTAAGTTGCTCGAAAAGTTGACCGATAAGAAGTTTCGTGACGTATAAAACGCCATAAATATGTACATCTTTTAGGGCAAAAATTTGACGAAATTTTTCTTAAAGACATATCAAAAAATTTACCCTAATAATGTTCCTGAGGGTTTAAACTATATTGACATTATTGGAAAAAATTCAAGAAAAAGTTGCAATATACAGCTTCATTTAATAACTTAAAATGACCTCCAAATTAGTTTCCACGTTTTGGGCTAAACATGACCCTTCTAATTAATAGAGATTTTTTTTTAACGTAAGAAAGCTTGAACATTTTTCTATTTATTAGTGAACAAAAATAAAAATTGATTGAGAACATAAGTTTTTTTGAGAATTTGAAATTTGTTGGCGCTTAAAATTATGGGAGAGTGTCATTTTTGTGTTATACTCATTCTTTTCCAGTCGTACAATTCACATCTCGGAAATTGTAGGTTTCGTGGTTCAATCTACGACAATCTTATATGTAGAAGGACATAATTTGAGTGAGATAATAATAACAATCTCCGTGCATCATATTTAATGCGCCAGTCTTAAGAAACCAGTTCTTAGTACGAGTAAGTCAAGAAGAAGACGGATCAAATTTTCGACCACGAATCTCTGGATTTCTAAGTCAGCAGACAATAGTTTTTAATAATTGAGGTATTTATGCGAAGAGACACTCCATACACAACGTAAGAGCCCCTTTTCAAATTCATATTTTGACTTTTTTTCAAACTTTGTAACATACCTAGATTGTAAAAGTATTTTTTATTTTCTGAATAGTAATGGAATAATTTTAAAACTATTTCAAAGAAATGTTACTAAGTGGGAGAAATTCGAAATGCTGCCTTAGCATTAGATACAATCTATTCAATTGTAAATGGTTTTTTATCTATATTGTGCTATTTTTATATTTTAGAAATATGTAAATTATGAAGAAAAGGTTTACTTCAAATATATTTATTTTACTAACTCTGAAGAATAGACAAAATATGACAGAGAAACAACACTTATGTAAAGATTTCATTTTGTTTTGCGTTGTAGTATATACATATTCTCATGCAATAATTGTGGAATGTTTAAGCTACTGAATTTGAAATATGTTTGTTTAGTATAATGAGTAAAGTTCTATAAATTGTAATTAGCATGTAACAGTTTAAATGAAAATAAATATATTTCATATAATTTGTAATTAATATTTCCTTTATTTATCAACCTTTATAAATAAATCTAGATTAAAGCATCTCTGTGATACGAACAAACATGTGGCTTTAATTCAGAGCCCTTTTCCAGTGTGCCTATAAAATCTTATTTTTTATAAACCTAAATAATGTTATAAGTAAATATATCACTGAGTTTGAAGTATATTTATTTATTTAATATATCTTTGCAAATATAGATTAATTTGATATTTTTAATTAATTTCATCAACAATGTGGTTGTTATGTCCATTGTATGAATTGTTTCGATCGTAATAATATTTACCTTGATAGTTTACCCTGTAAATATTTTGTCATCCCGAATTTCTTGGCAAACAGTTTTCGAAGCATTTTAATTCAGAAAGTGTGAATTCGTTTGGTCTAAATATATATTCTAGTTGCATCTACGTCCATAAATTAGTGAAAGTTGCTAATATTTGAATTATTTAACTTAATATTGCTTATTTGGGAAATGGTTTATGGTGTCAGTCTGAGAAAAAGTTATTATTTTTCTTTTTTTGTTAATATTCGAATCAATAAGAGTTTAAGCTAAATAAAATACGATACCTTGACCCTTTCAAATTACCAATTAAAACTTAGACAGATCGATTGGACATGAATATTAGAAATTGCCAAGTAACTTTGACGTCCAATAATATTTATACTGAACAACATATGTATATGATCATAAGATTATAATATTAACTTGGCTGTCAAGTAACAGTCATATAAACATTTGTACACAAATTTACATTCATTTTTGATACTTTTATCCTTCTACTATCATGTCTTGCTAAGAAAAATCCCAAAAAACCTTATATCTTGGTCAAAATATGGTACATATGAGCTTAACTTATATGTTGATTAAGAAGAAGTTTATATAATTTCTGTAAAGTACATATTCAACATGCAAAAAATGTTGAAATAAATATCCTGCCTCTGCGTTTTTATTAACGGAATAATACACAACTATAATATTACTTGCATAGGATTACTCGGCATTGCTTGGAAAAAGAGGGATCTCACATTGAAAAGGCTCAAATTAATTAAGAAAAGTAAAAAAATATTCAGAAAATACTTCCATATTCTACATATACTAATAATTTTATTATGAATGTTTCTTTGTTGTCGAAAAACATAATGATAATTCTAATTCCCTTGGATTTTTCAAACTATATAAATTCGGTTAAGTAAAGTAATCCAAAAAGTATCTTCCCCCCTCCTTCAAAAACAAAACAAAAAAAGTCTCTTATTATTATTATTGACTCTTGTAAGCTTAGTAGCATTATACTGAATATAAAAAAATAATATGCCATAAGCTTCAGTTACTATTCTACATGAGAAGTCAATTTTTTATATATTTAAAAAAATTCCAGAATCGAAATTCTGGTAGAAAATAGAAAAAAAACTTTTTTGCACTAACTTTGCAAAAAAGTTGAAAATAGCATATATTGGAATTGTAAAGTGGAACACAAAACCACCATTATTTTTTTTTTTGTACTTGCAAAAACAAAAAGTTATGAAAAATAATGTTGTCAAAAAAATAACCCTCAATAACTGGTTCATTTTTGCAAATATTGGAAAAATTATCTGATAAAATGTTCCGGAAATTAAAAATATTAACTCATCCATGTCGAATTAATAATTTTATGTCCAAAATGTAGAGTTTTGTGGCATTTAAAAAAAAAATGAAAATTGACGTTCGATAAAAAAAAATGAGAAAAAAGAAAAAAAAAATTGAAAAATTATTCAGAAAATGACAGATATTTCAGTTAAACATCTATTTTTATGGGTCAAATTTATATACAAACAAATCTACAAACTTCATTTTTTTTTCACCTCAAAAAAACGAAGTTGCAATTTTCACTGATTTCTTTTTTTACCCATAACTTTTAATTTTAATAAATTACAAGAACCTATTTATTCATATAGTTGCTTCTTGAAACACCAAACACTTGTTGGAATTTAACTCAACACCCTATCTAGTCTCCTTGAGCTGCAAAAAACGGTTTTTGTGTTTTGGGTATAGCATAAGCCCCTTATGTGAGAGTTATTATAGTAGATTATATTTATGTAAATATACAAATATTTATATACTATATGCGTCATAAGTCCTTATACACTTTTTACTTGTCCTTGTTGGACTCGAGGTAGAATATAGGATTGACATCGGAGTAATTCCAGCCTATATGTCCTTATTATATAAAGAGTGGGGTTAGTGTTGATTTCCTTCTCCTCACGGCTGCTTGCAGTTGATCTAATAAAACGTTATGATAGCACAGCTGATTTCCTCCAAAATATTCTTCAAATCGTCAGGATTAGCAGGTTAATTTAAGGCTTTTTTATTCTTACTTACCAGTTGGACAACTTTTATTCATATTTTTTTTGGAGTTTGAAAAATGTTGAGTAAATTTTCCCTTTCTAAGTTGTTCTCATTATTATTTAATTCCTGTAGAGTGCGCTTCCTTTTCTATTATATACAAAATATCATTGATGTATACAAAACCGGATGGAACATTTGCATGAGCTCATAAAAGACGAGGATTAAGCCTGAGGTACTGTCGGGGATTTATAATTGTAATTCCTTGTTGGGCTTAGAGTATAGTTGAGGATCGACATGCGAGTAATTCTTGCTAATGTCCTTGTTTATTTTCTTTTTGTCCTCCTACCTATCTACAGCTACTTGTAGCTGAAGTAATGAAACGTCGTGATATCTTAGCTGCTATCATCCAAAACATTCTTGAAATTGGCTGGGTTACTATATCAATATACATATATTATTAAACCAAAATGCTCTGAATTAGCATGACTGCTAATGTATCCTTGCTAATATCTGCCAACAGTTGTATCGTTTCAATCCTTTATATTAACCATGAAAAATACGTCGATCCATGGAGTATTGCCTATGGTAAAGAACGAGTTATTTTTATGTATGTATCTAGTTATAAATGAATTGAAAACATATGAGTTGTATTTTCATGGTAATACAAATATTTACTAATGAAATTAATCAAATAAACGTATAATAAACATCAATCAATAATTTTATAATACATTCATGTTAAATTATTTTAATATAGTATATTGTTTATTCCTTACATGAATCCATCATTTTCATCAAAAATAACATGTTTGATATTTGTTTTGCCCATATTACACGTCAATTAATTTATTATTTAGAAGACCGATAATGCTAAAAATGCTATTTATTATCAGTTGTATTTTATAAATTGGCTACCTATTTGAGTTCTTTTTCCTTGTTTATTTTCATTGATTAATATAATTATTCTATGCTAGCGCGCAGTCGTTGTTTAACAACGAACATTGAGCTTCTGCAACTGTTGCGTTGCCCGTTTTTTTGTTGCTTTGGCAGCTATATGTTCGGCGTCTTAAAAACAATTGCATCGATCAACAAAGTATTTATTCCACAATCACGTAAAATGCAGAATGTCTTTGTTGCGATCAGTGTTGTACAAAAAAATGTTGAAATGGCAAACTTCTTAAACCCTTTGTCTGGAGAATCAGAATGAAAGACACCAAAGGTCATTATGACCCTGCTCCATGCAACTTCTAGGATATCGTTGTTGACCTGATTGTCATAATTTTTTTTGACTTTGTTGGAATTAGTGTTTGACCTCAAAGCTCACCGGACCTCAACCCCATGAATCTCTTTGTGTGGGTCGCAGTTGAGTGACACACCAACCGATCCTTCTTCAAATTAAAACCCGACCTGATATCCAGGGTGCGGGAGAAATTCATGAATTTAACAAAATAAATTGTCATAAAGACCTGCTCTCGTTTCCCAGATCGAATCGAGGCCTTTTTGGAACTTTTATTATCTAGATATTACTTGATATTGATTTTGAATTAAAATCAAATGATTAATTTAGAAGAAAATCTATTTAAAAAAACCCGTGTTGGTTTTTAAATAGAGGTCACACTTTGGATATAAATATGGATAAGAATTTATCGCCACTACATATATAAATTTTGCTAAAACCTGTTAAATTTTTGTCCTTGTAGCCTTAATTATTCCACTAAATTTAATTTTTAAAATTTGTACGCTTTTCAAGATCAATTTTGACTTTTTTGAATATATTGTGACTCTACTTGTATTTAGTTAGTTGATTTAAAGCTTATTTTCTTGTTAAAAGATGCAATGAAGATCACTATAGGTAACAAGTTTATTTCTTAATAGGTATGTTAATTTCTTTTTTAATTTTTTTACTTATATTAGGTGTAGCTTTACTATTCATCGGAATTTTTCAATATAGATTTTGTATTATTTTTACAACTCTAAAATAGAATATGATAGTAGACTCAATACTTTTTCCTAGGGGTATGATTTAATAAAAGTAAGAAAATAAAATAAAAATAAATATCTAATAGCTAACTATCAATAATAATAATATCGAAATTATTGCATATAATTTAAAATTGTATCTAAAAGGATAATGAGCATAAATCATAAAAGAAAATTATACAAATTTTTCGGCAGGTCATACTTACTCTTACTATCACACAATTGTTATCACTCAGTTATCTGAAATTTGAACTATCTGGAATTATAGTAATTCGGAACTATTATTGTTCAGTGTCCTTATAACAATCACCAAATTAAAATTTAGATTAATAAAACTACTTATAAAAATCTTGTTCTAAACTCGACATATTTCCATATTTAGGCTGAAAAATAATGAAAAGCGACACTTTTCTATAGACCTTAATACTTAATCATCATCCATAGTGATAAGGAGTATTATAACTTATATTATAGAAAAATGTGCAATGTTTAATTTAAAAAAATACCTATATAAAAAATGTGCATCACGAATAATTTTTTTTTTTGGTTTTTTATTTTTTAAGTGATCCCATTTTTATGGGAGTGTACAAGCAAATAAACAATATTATCTTAATATTGTCTAAGATTTCAATGACATTTTCATAACTTCATACACCGTAATAAATAATAATAATTAATATCACACTACCGCCCTTCGTACAAATTCAAATAAATAAATTATTAATTATATTTAAAATATTAAAATTCCCTACTCATCGTAAATGAATCTCTTCAATGTTTCGATCCTGGAATCTCCTTACCAAGGAAAAAGTGCACTCTACTCCCTGATGACGCCTAGTAGTTTTCCCTAATTGATTTTAATCCGACATAGAAGTTCACTTTTTCAAGTCCTAATGAAGGAAGAATTAGATTGTTAATTGTCAAATTAAAACCACGTCTAAATATCAAATTTATCTCAGTTAGAATAATTTAATTATTTAAATGCATTGTTTTTTTTTATATATTTTGATTTTATGGCAATAACTTCATAATTTTAATTAACATATCTTTATTTTATATTTAACATCCAGAGCCTTTTATTTTAATCTGAAAGTGAATGGATCCCGTCATAGCTTCAACCCTTCAATATATTCATCATGGTTATATAACGATGTGTATATTTTTACCTAAGGAAGGAGTCGATTCTACACTCATATGATGATTAGCTTGGTTCGGTTATCTTATTAGGATAAATTTGCATCCCATCATCATCCTCATATATATTAGAAACCGAGCATCTCTTGTTGAGAATAAAGTACCTTGGATTTCTTATTTTGCCCTAATTCTTAATGAAGTATTTACGTCTTTAATTAATGAAAATTGATCTAAAACAAATGAAAAGCATAAGCAAAGTTAATATTTGTCTCTCCATTTACTGATTAAAAAATTTATATATCTATATTGTATGACTATAGCTTATGTATAATATTCATGCTGTGATAATACCTCATCTTTTACATTAATATGTATACATATGTCACATCCAGTCTCTTATTCTACTCAATTATAACTATAGTACCTGAAAGGGGGGACATGGCTTGACAATGACCAAATCAACATAGCTATTTATCACTAGTTAATAGCTGTAAAGTTTATCATTTTGTAAATTATATTTGTAACTATAGTAAAAAAAGGATAATGAACTATTTTTTTAAATGAAAAATGCTTGATTTTCACTAAACCCACACTTAAATGATTATTTATGTAACTTGTAAGAATATGGTGATATTAAATATCGTTCAAATCTGCCCTACTCTTTAATCATAAGTATTAATGAATTAATAGCCAACTGATAATTTTATTTTTAAACAAATCTGAATCGGGTTCAACATAATAATGTATCTTATATAAATTCTTAAAGCGATAACACAAGGGAACAATAGGGAATAAATTTTGTACAAATGAATTCAAGACAATAATCGAATTTATTTATGGTGGAGAATCAAAAAAGGATCTCAATTTTTCCCTAAATCATCTAAAATCTGAAATATCTTAATTATAGTAATTCGGTACTATTATCGTTCAGGTCATTTTTTACCCTTAAAACAATCCCTAAATTAAAAGTAGGATTAATAAAACATCTGTAAAAGTGTCTTAATTGATTATGTATCTTGTTCTGAATTCGATATATTTACAATGCCACATTTCAAAAAGGACATTTTTCGGTAGACCCTGACATCATGCCCTGTAAAAGGAAGATCCAGGCAATCTAAGCAAGATACATCTAACTTGATCATCTATATCAAGAGATGTTTGAATTCGGATTCCACGAGAGGAGAATTCATCCAAGGAATTCTACCAGACCTGATAAGGGAGTAGAATTGACTTCCTTCCTGTGAATTAGATACCATTATTGTAAGAATAAAGCGATCTATTCACGATAAGTATAAAATTATAATATTTCAAAATCGGATCACTTAGAAAAATACAAATGAAACAAAAACCCTTGGAGATGCATATTTTTAAATTGATCTTTTTTAAAAAATTAAACATTGAATATTTTTCTATAATAAAAGCTATGATATTCCTCATTCATCAAATTACATCAACGTTGTAATTAAATCTATTTTATGCAATAGTATCATTAATAATAGAATATTTTATATCTGTGAATATTAATTTCGATACACAATACCCATATAGTAATATATACTACTCAAAATACCTAAAGGTGGTTTAGTATACGACGTCAGAAGAGGCGTTGTGTCGCAATGATTCATTAAGGGAAGTTTGAATACATATTCGGAAGTTTACAATTTGTACATGAAACATTGTAAAAACGGAGCTATTTCTATCTCGCATCCCTGAGTCATAATCCAGATTACGATAGTTTATGTCATTTTTTATTTGTTTGATACTATTTACTTTATGAACTCCGAAAAATTAATTAGCTGTGTTCAGGGCTTTAAGTTATTATGGAATATAAGCAACTTGGATATAAGGATTGTCAAAGAACAACAAAAAACTCCAAACTTGTACATTTTCGGACTAATTTGTATTCATTTTGCCTCAATAAAGTGGACACTCATCTAGTCGTATTAATTAGTATGATTAAAGTCATAAATCTTGCCTGATTATTCCGGAACGACGATTAACTATTAAAACATCCAGCCTAGAGTGTGTGCCATGAAACCAACTTCGACCAAACCAAAACTGATAACGACATAAATTTAAATATAAGTAAGAATACCTGTAACATTTTTTTGTCCGGCCAGAATTCGAAGGGCTGTTTCCGGTCAAAGCTTCCGGCCAGTAACAGAATACCTTCAAAAATGATCAAAATGTGATGATTTTTTTTAAATTTTTACATGTTTGTATGAAAAGAAAAACTTCTTTTACAAAAAAAAATTAATTTAGTTCATTCATTTATATAATCCATGTACTCTAGCAAATATAGTAATACTGCGTGCGTTGTGAGCAAATTCCTATTTCTGAGGGGAAATGCTTTTATTTTTCTTGTACAATATCCTTAACATAATTTGGAAGGAAGTATGAGAAAAAAAAACAATTAAAAAATAACTTAATAGAATACAAATTATTTACTGTTGTCATGGCTTCAGGATCAAGGAGTATCCGGCTGCATTTTTTGTTTGGAAGTCTCTATGATTTACCTTGTAATATTTTAACAAGTAAGCTAGATTTAATAAGATACTACTTGTGTCTTAAAAATCAACATCCGAATGGAGCAAGAATATGAAGAAAAGAACATCTTCAAATCATTGAAATAATTGCTTTTAATGTCAAGGGTATTTTGGGAGAGGGGAAGCATTCCTTCTAATTATACCAAATACTTGAAATAAGAAGTTGACAAATTTGTAAAAGATACCAAAGACTGCGTGGAGAAGATGAATTTGCAAAGTCATCGAGTGACAAATATGTTGGTGAGTTTTTGGAGAGATTGTCACAGCTGTTTGAGATTGATTTATAAAATAATAAGAAAATTTGTTATTATAAAATTAAAAGTTGGAATTGTGAGGCATTCAGAAATATACCAAAGGATGAATTTATTTTCTACATGGATCATAAATTTTCAAAGAAGCTCAGTATTACTTCTTCCATTGACAAGAAAGCAAGTCAATCCTATAAAAGAAAGGTATGACAAATTTGTTCGAAATTAAGACAGAGACTAAAAAAAACAAAAAAACAACCAAGATAAAGAAAGAATGTCAAATTTGGAGAAATAATCTAATCAACAAAATTAGTTTTTTAATCGAATTATGTGAGTCATTTAAGTAATGAAGTAAGTGAACTAGTCAAACAGAGGAATAACGCTGAGTTCCAAGAATGAAGGCCAATTCTAGTCAGATAGGGACTTTCAGTTCGTTCGGCTGCAGCATATGGCAATACATTATTATGGCATCTGAAGCTTGCAACTTCCCAAAAGATGCTTTCAGTTACGAAGGTTAGCAAGCGAGTACAAAAATATGGAATTAAAATTTACCAAAAGTATAAAGAAAAAAAAAAAAAAGAATTTGTAGGTATCATTTTTGATGGGTGCAAAGACCTTACGAAATGTCTACCGGTATCTGAAAAGCCTTAAATTATGGAGGAGCATATAACAGTGAATATAGAGCCTGGAGCTAAGTATATAAATCATTTCTCACCTATTTCTGGGAAAGCAGAGCATATTGCAAATGAATTATTTTCATTAATAGCTGAATCTGGAAGTTTTGATTCATTCAGAGCAATTGGTAGTGATGGACTGCAGTTAATACAGGACACAAAGGTGGTATTATCTGACTTCTGGAACAGAAATTAAATTATCCATTACACTGGGTTATTTGTCTCCTTCATTTCAATGAATTGCCTTTCAAAAAGCTTTTTGAATTTTATGATGGAAAGTTAAGTGGACCAAGAACTTTAAAGGAGTATTAGGGACCCTTGTATCAATTAAATCAAATTTGAATCAATAAAAGAATTTCTTACAATAATTAATGACTCTCAAAAGAAAAAGTTTAGTACGGATTTAAAGTACAACATGGAAATTTGCTTAATTATAATTAATAAGATTCGGTTACCAGCTTATTCCTCAAAAAACATCTAGGGACAGGATACAAAGAAAAATGGATTACGACAGTATCCCCTCTCTTGAGGATTTACAGCCAATCAAGAAATCCCTCAAAAGAACTTAAGATATTGGTCGTCATAATTCTTAATATTTATGCTCCAACATTTTTTCAAATAAAGGAGTCTCCTCATATTTAGTATGTTTGTAAACCCTTTTTTTTTGCTTTAAGTCAAGCAAATAAACATCCAACAAAAATGGAAAAAAATGTTGCTGAAACTTCATTCAAAATTTGCAAACCCAGAAAATATAATTTTAAGTGCTTTATTTGATTCGGATAAAGATACCAACATCATCATGAAAGATAGAAAAGAAGAGAAGCAGGACCAATAAGGGAATATATACTCCCCAAGAATCACTTGAACCTAAATTCAAATAGTTATTTGGTATTAATAGACTTATCTATAATTCCAAAAAGTTTTCTAACTGAACATCCATTAACCTTTGAGATAACGAATGAAGAACTTGTGAGCTGTATAGAAGGAGAAAATTTGGATCTACTTGATATCCCCTGTCATTCACAAAATGTGGAAAGATATGTTCCAACAACTACTGAACAGCAGATGAACTAAAAAAACACCAAAGATTGCTAATGATTTATGATTCAAGGTCAAAATTATCCAAGAATTTTCAAAAGTCAGACTTTACAACCTGACTCCAAATGGGGGAAAGCTAATAAATTTCATTGCATTGTATATACATGTATTTCAATTAAAACTAAGTATTGAATTTATTTATGTTACAATCGTCAGAATTTTATATAAAAAATACAATTTATATGCCAAATGTACATTTACACTTAGTTTATTTTTTTTTTACAACATAGCAGGGGAGAAAAAGAAAGACTAAAAAATTATTCATATCGCATGTAGTATGACTATATTTGCTACGGTACATGGATTATATAAATGAATGAACTAAATTAACATGTTTTAACCAAACAATCGATTTTTGTATAAAATTAGTTTTTCTTTTAATGCAAACTTATAGAATTTTTTTTTTCATCAAATTTTGATCATTTTTGGAGGAGTTCTATTACTGGCCGGAAGCTTTGACCAGAAGCAGCCCTTCGAATTCTGCCCAGACAAAAATATATTGCAGGGTATTCTTACTTATACTTAAATTAATTTTGTAATTAGTTCGGATTATGGTTTGTTTAAAGTTGGTCTCATAGCACACATCTAATGCAGTCCTTATCTCTATTTGTAGATGTCAATGTGTTTCTTCCATGAAAAAAAGTTGAAGATATCTATTCTGGTTCTAAAATAATTAAAGGAAAAAAAATATTTATTTTAGATTCAATAAAAGTATGGTCTATTGCCCTATGAATACATTTTGGACTCCTTTATTGCTTTCAATTTCAGGTTTCTAATGATTTTATACACCTTAAATTGCTTCAAAAGTATCAAATTAAATATATTAATTAGGGGACACAATTTTCTGATTTATTATTTGTAAAATAGGAACTACATTGTCTAAATTTCTCTTGAACGAATTTTAAAAATTTGCTTCGTTCGTTTATTTGTTAACGGGTCAATAAAATTCAAATCAAGTCTAAATTTTAATTAAAGTAATTTACTTGTTATTTGATAAAATAATTTCATCAGACATTTATTTTCCCTCGAACAATCCCAGTCAAAACCAGCTGTCAGTTTATTATTGAATATCTGAAAATAACTGTTTGATTATATTCCCTTATAAAATACCAATTTTCTTTACAAATTTTAGTAAATTTACGAAAACACAAACTACTATATATGTAAATGAGTATTATTTACAATATACACGTTTGAGTAGAGATAGGTCGGCGCTTTGATCCAAATCCGAAATTCCCGGTACGGTATATGTAAACTGGTATTATCCGAAAAGATTGGAGACCCATACTGGTATTTGAAACTCGAAAAAGATCAATAAAGCTTATAGTATTGGTTAATCTTAGTTTTAAACAAAATATCTATATCGTACGTCCTTGGAGCAATATTTACATAAACAGTAGCATCATGTTGTTGTTCCATACAGCGTTACATAGCTCATAGACACAAAAATATTGACTGTATATGGCTGTTAGCGATCAATGTTTCTTAACTTAGGCAAGGTGGATACGAAATGGTTTTTATTAAGCTATGAATAATTATAAGCTAATATTGAAAATAATTTGATAGTTGGAAGAATGGGCAGATTATCAAATGATTTTCGTGTTGTTTTTTTTTCTTTTGGGACGATAAGTTAGGATATACAATAAATATAACGACGTGTTAATTCATATTATAATAATAACTAATAATTATGTTGTAATAATAATAATATTGTCTGATTTAAATAATTTGGGTACATTGTATAAGTTTGCCCGGACGTCACCATTTTTCTTTATCTCAAAATTGGAGACAACCAAAGCGGATAGTTGAAATTCAAATATTGCAACCTTTTACTTAACAATGAAATAACTTCACAAAACGAAGAACGTATGATTGAAGTAGAATGGGAAGGATCTCGACTCAATCTAGCACAATTACTTGAATATGTATCCTTGTAGAATTAGACAATTAATCATTGGAGTTTGTTTCGTAGATTTCTATTTGTGTATGTTTATAATAATTTTCTGTTTTAGGAGTTAATGAATTTGGTAATATAGAAGTTCCATTCTAATGTTTATTATTTCATCCTGTCATTATACTCTAATGGTTAAGAAACAAACAATCAAGAAACTACCCATAATGAGACAATCATGCTTGCTGTCGAATATCTCGAAAAAGACAAGATCCCTCTCCTCCATCTCCAATAATATATTTTTCACTTTGCAAAGTTATTTCCTTATTATTCAAGGGTTGAGATTTTTAAATTTTAACTATCCGCTGTTGTTGTCTCCAATTTCGAGATAGAAAGAGAAAGTATGACGTGCAAAAAAATTGCACAATGTACCTTATATTGTTTTGAGATTATTAAAAATGTAACTTTAACTATTATCCTATTTTTTTTATCTGGAACCGAAAGTATAGGTACCCGAACTATTCTCAAATATTTATGCCTGAAGATCCAAACCGATCCGGCTCTGTGAAAATATGGACCTTTATTTATGGATATAATTGAATTTTGATGCACATTCTAACACTTCAATGATTAAATTGTATATATTTGGGGATAAGGAGATATTGTATCAATTTCATTTAATGCAGTTATTTACGTATATTCTGGGGACAAAACCTGATACTTGTATGCATAGAACATACATTAGAGTTTTTCACATCTCATGTGTTGTTTTTCTTTCTAAATTGCTTTTATAAATATCTATATCATATAAAATTGCGCGTTATAGTTATAATGATGACTCAATGAGTTATCAAATACTCATGTAATAGAATATTATATACTCTCATAATTCCGCATTCGTCTATGAAGTTTGAAATGTGGATTTTCATTTTTTTTTAACTGACTACATATTGATCTAAGACATTATAAAAAAAGCTTTCAACATAAAAAGGATAATAGAAGTAACGATACTCTATCCCATTTATAAATGTACCATCTACATTATTTTTTTAAAATTTCAATTGTATTTTTGTGTAAGATCATCGTTTAGTTTAATTAATTTTTTTTATATGCTGTTAACATTAAAACGTTATATTTGGAACAATAAAGATTATTATGTCTGTTATTAGATTGACAATAATTCTTGTGCCAAATCACATTCATGAGATTTTTAGCCTTTCAATAAGATTAACACAAAATAATACTTGGGACTAATGAACTAACAAAAACTTTATCATTAACTACCTGTAGTACCCTGCATTGTTCGGAGTTATTAGTCGTCTTCAAATATACACACGTAGAATAAAAAATATATAAGATAACTACAAAAGGAATCATCTTTATTATTCACCGTTTTTCATGATCCCACTCACACGTCATTACTCAATATATAGGTGTTTTCTCCTCATTAATGAAAGAAAAATATACAAATGTACAAACTTGAGAGGAAAAAAAAAATGACGTTGACTGTTGTATTTTAGTCTCTAGAGCGCTACATGGGATAGCCTTAGCTATAACACACTCGATGTTACATGCAAAACGCCATACAGACTTAATTAATATATATATCAAAAATATGTCTAAGGTATACATCAGGTAGCACTATAGACAGTTCCTCATGCATACACGCTCGATGCTCCATGCAAGACGTTTGAAAAATTTCATGAATATAATCAAATTTTTATGTCTTCGACCAAAATGTCTTATTTTCATTAAAACATACATGCAGATAAACTTTACTTATTTGTTTTGGGATACAAAAGAGATATGTCGTCCGTTTTCCAAAGTATGTATACAGTATTACAATGTGCAGGGATGTCCCGCAGGATTTTTGGTTAGTGTCCCTAAATATTTTGTATTCTATTTCATCAAAATACAAAATATAGCAAGCACTTTCCCAAAAAATAAATTATACAAAAGTCTCTGCATATTGGATAGATTAAATATGTGTCATAAAATTTTCTACAACAAAATTTCATGATTTAAATTTGACGAAATACGGAAAAACATTTCAGTATCCCATATAAGTAATAGATTCATATACTACTTAACAATGATTTTATGAAAAGAAACAATTCCCATAACAATTTTATATATTATTGTTTTAGCGGGAGTACCCGACATTACCCCAAGTATTTAGATTTCGACTAGCAGACAAAATTTGCTGCATTGATAAAAAAGAAAAATTCCCAGAATTTTTTTTATGTTACTCTGCATTTTTTTATGATTACACTAACATGTAGCTACTTATTACTTAGATGCTTTCTTCTAAAAAATGAAAGAATAATAATAAGGCCTTAAAAAAAACAACAACAAAAATGGCACTATAAATATTATTTAGTATAAAAAACCTAAATATATGTAACTCAGTTGGCCTTAGTATGATGTGATGACTGATGAGTAAAGCTGAGCAAAAAATAAGGATAAATAACTGTTTTGAGATTAGAAGAAGTAAATTCTTGTTTCATGTGCTCTATTTTTCTATTTATTTCTCAAATCATTGTTGTGATAAAGTCTCCCCTCTAATATATAATTTATAGTTTTCTGTGTACCTATGTGCCATATAATTAATATAATATCAATTGTGAAATATGTAGAAAAATATAATGTTATTTGACATATGGAAGATTCTCATTTTTAGAACAGAAACACTTCATACGTTATCTTCAAAAATCATGAAATATTAGGCAGATGTTTAAAAAAAGAAAAGAAAATAAGTTTAACACTAGTATCATATATCTTGTGCCCGCCCTTTCCTTGTGCTCAATAAGTTTCCCAGCCTTACTGATGAGCCAAGGAGTAATTTAGTCTCTAGAACGCACTCTGGCTGAGCTCATTTGCTAAGCCTCACCTAAAGTCTCAGTCTATATTTTATAATTTACATAATGTACTTATCTTTATTTTTTGTTTTTTAATATAAGCACATGCTCGTTGTTAAAAATCAGTCTTCAACTCCCTACATAAATCAGGGAAATTTTCTGTGTCATAAAAATTATGATTTTTTTTGCGCTAATTAAGGTTTCATGTGACATCTCAAGCAATGTTCTAATACATGTGTTGTTTGTCTTGTGCATTGTTTTAATTTGATCAACATTGGACGATAAATAAGTGAACAAGAATCAAAACGAGAAAGGGTTTCGGATCTTCTCGACACAGATGTTGATCCATAAAGAATTTTAGATATTATAAGCGTGACCGTGAGAAAGGTCCGGAGCATCAGATTGCCAAGGAGGATGGGAAATGAGTCAAAAGCCAGGCAGGAAGTGGAAGAAATGGTTGGAAGCAATAAGAATAATTTCTCAAGACCCTGGAGGTTAAGATCAGGGAAGATCTACCAGCATCGATGCGCAGCTTGGCTGACGAGTTTAACGTGGACAAGATCACCATCAGGAGGGCAGTTCATGATGAACTTGGCCTGAAGATCTATGTCAGGGCTCCAAGACATCTCCTCACGGACAGGACGAAGGCCTTAAGGCTTGAGAGATGCAAAAAGTCCTTAATTCCTTGAAAAGTCATCCGTTGATTGTGAAGATCTTCTCAGACAAGCAGATCTTCACAGTTGACCAGGTTTTGAACTGCAGAAACGACAGATTTATAGTAAATCACCTGAGGAAGTCTGTGGTATCTTCAGGAAAAAATATCTGGTCCAAATAATGTGTTTGGGAGTCGTGGCATCTAATGGGAAGAAAATGGATTCCTTCTTCTTCACGCCCAATGAGAAAATCTGAGCTGAGGCCTATTATAAGGTTCTGAGGTGGAACATCTTACCATAAATGAAGGATAACTATCCTGAGAACAACTATGAATGGACTAAAAACGATTTACCCGGACATACGGCCTTGAAGACACAGCACTTCTACAAGGAACACTTTGCTAACTTCTGGGACAAGACCTTCTGGTCCTCTTCCAGTCCTGATCTCAATCCCTTTGACTTCAGTGTGTAGAGCGTCTTAGAGTGCAAGGTTGGGAAGACATCACACAGAATGTGTTGTTGTGCAAGGACAACATCAAGAAGCAACGGGTCAACATAGAGGCTGGAGGCGACCTCTTTGAATAGTTTTGGCCAAATTTATTACTAATTTTTTTACTTACATTTTTTGTTAAACTTTTGTAAAAAAAATTTATTAAGGTTTTGGTTTACTTCTTGGTTGCGGAAAATTTCCCTCTCGTACTCTGTACCTTATATAATTATTTAAAATTTCAGGGATTTAGTAGTAGCTACAAGGGATTTAAGTCTAAAAAAGTCATTTTCTTTGAGTTTTCGTTTTCCTTATGTAACATTTTAATAAATTAAAAACAACAAGGCTACATTCAAAAAAATTATACTTTCAACAAAAAAATCGGAAAGATGGTTTCCAACAATTATCATTAAAAATGAATTGTAGAAAGCTTATTATTATCATTGCTATTGAATAAATTTACTTCAATCTAAATCTTATGTCAAATTAGATATCTTTCATTTATCAATGAAGTAAAAAAATATTTTATCTCCTCTTGGACGCTTTCTCTTCCTTTTAGTTTTAGTATTCATTGGATATATATATATATATATGCTATAATATAACTTATCATACATGGTTCCCATAAATTATAGGATTATATTGATGATAAAAATTGGACTACAGCCACATGCAATTATACACATAATTTAAATTTTTATTTTATGGATAATCACCTACGAGTATATACTCATTTTGCAGTAAAAGTTATAACATTGCCAAATGAGGATATTTAAATGCATAAAGCAAACTTATGAATAATTTTCTATCTCTTTTTAAGATTTAATATTCATTTTACAACAAAGGTACAACTAATTAAAAAAAATATATTTATTTATCGACAAATTCGCCTCATAATTTTACCGAAATGTTGGAAAGTATAAATGTATAAAGTTATTTAGAGAGGGTATGTAAAAATGAATTATGTAAGTCTGGGAGGCGTTAAGGTTAATTCATATTTAATAGCACTCACTCTATTCCATAAAATATGAGTTGTATACTCATTTTAAACAAGGAAGATATATATTAAAAAAAGTACATTATATAAAGTAAGAAATAATGAATGTGAATTTAGAGGAGGTTTAGCAACGAGTGTGGTGTAGCTAAAGCTGAGCCAAGAAATGCTTTAGAGACTAAAAAACTAATACATTCATCACGAAAGAAAATGGTGTCATTAGTAGTATTACAAAAAGCAACACCTTGCGTTACAGAAAATATGTTAAGAAGAGGAGGAATATATTCAAGCTTATAGGCGAGTTTTGCCAATTTGTTTTATAGATTCGGTTGCCATTATTTTTAAATTCTTGAGGAATGAACATCCTAGTATAAAGTGCATTTGCTCATGAATGATGTTGATTAACACTGAGGATTTTTTTGGGAAGTTATAAGTGTAAGTCCTTGTAGATTCAACTTGTGCAAGGAAATATGTCTTTGCACACTTAAAAATACATTCATTTTCACTTGTCTTATCATTTGTAAACACTCCGAAATTTTAAGAATATAAATAGATAAACAGTGATCAAATGAGGAAGCTGTTGATAATATGTAACAGGAAAATGTGTTCTAGAAGGACAATAAATATTATTGAGCCTGTAAGAAAAAACAAAGTAATTTTTGTTCAAAAAATTTCATCTTGAAGCTTTTAACTACACAGTTATACAATATTAATTAAATCCAGCGAATAACTGAGGCCTCATTTTCTAACAAAAAAAAAATAAAAATAGATTTATCACTATACCGGGCCAACCATTATACATTTACTCAACTCTTTTAATACACATTTTGAGAGGGTAAGAGTAATTTTTTTACAATTTTCCTATGACCAATGCTGCAGGACACATAAATAGTTGTTGATTGCTAAGAAAAACATTGTCCTATTCACCACCACGAGCACATAGTATGAGAAGAGGATTGATATTGCAGTACTTCTCTGGGAGGGATTGTGTAAGAAGGTAATCTGGGAGAAGACTGGGGCCTCAAGCAAGACGATTTAAAATGACTCCATGCGGTTGAAGGTCGGAGAGGACCTTAGAAACTCTCTAGGAGCAATCAAGAAACCCTCCGTGTTCGTCAACTACCTAACTACCTGAAGGCGGCCTTCAAGAAAAAGCAGAATTCCTCAATTGCTGATATGACCAGGAAGATGAAAAAGTCCCAATCAGCGGGGTTAGGGCTCTAAAAAAGGACAGTGAAAAATTTATGTGGGTTATTCCGCGGCCTCTGTTGACAGAATTGCAGAGAAAAGTCCGTATGGAGCGTGCAAAAAAGACCCTGAACTATCTCAAGGGAACCTGTGGACTCATTGTGATATTTTCTGATGATCAAGAGGCAGAATGATCGACTAGTAACATTTGGGGATGTAGCAGAGGAGTACACATATATCTCCACCACCAAACACCCTGCTTCATTGATGATATTAGGCCTGGTTGTATTCAACGGGAAGGGCATGAATCCCGTTTGGTTCCTTTTGGGATACAGGTGGATGACTGATGAGTACGTCAAACTTCTGGACATCAAAGTTCTCCCATGGATCAAATCCATCGTTGGCAATTCTCCCTAGGTATTCCAACAAGACGGAGTACCTGCCCACACCGCCAGTATAACCCAAGAGTGCTCCAAGCCAAAATACACTGAAGGCAAATGATTCTAGACGCCCCAGAATCCAGACCTCAGCTTCATAGACTATTCTATCTAGGCGCATATGGAGTCCAAAGTCTTCAGGAGACACCACAACATCGCCCCTGAAGACCTCCGTTAACAAGGCCTGGACCTCCATGATTATTGAGTACATCCAGAGGGTCCGCAGCAGATTCTGCCACCGTCTGGAGCTCACCAACATAACTGAGGGCGGATTCATTGACTAAAAATTCCTCTTTGGTTTTGAATTAATAATTCATAGCTTATAAACTTGTTTCCTAAATTTACACAGGATCTTGCCATATTGTTCAATACTTTGTGTGTTAAAATGTGTAAATAAAAAGGGTTTGATCGGTAAAGATCTTTTTGAAAACTTTTATATGAATAATCTGCGTAAAAAGTAAATTAATTATTTTTGTGGTTATTAGTTTTTGCTTATTTGTCATGAATAGAGTGTGGAAAAATATATGATGATTTCTTTCACAAAAAATATTTTTAAATATTGGTCAAAAACAACTTGTTTTCTCAATTTTGGGAAAAATATCATATATTAGACTTTTTGGAAAGAAAATGTTAGATTTTACCCTTTATAATAATTCTTTACCGATGTAAAGGGAATTTTATAGTTGTATAAGCCCTGCTTAGTCTGTAATGTTGTATTAGTCCTTATCAATTCCGTCCAGTCCAGTCTTAAAAGCGTCCTTAAATGTCGGTCTTTGAAATTTTTTCTAAAAATATGGATTTTTATTCAGGCACAAAATATATCTGAGATATCTATTAAGAGCATTCCACAAATCTTGATAAAAATATCACTATTTTCATTATAATCCGTAATTTCATAGATTACTATAAACTCTGTCATGTATAAATAATAGAGTTTTTATGTTTATGTCCTTTATAGTTGATAAGTGTCTCGGACTTAGGAGACTGAAATTTTGCATGAATGCCTCTTTTGAACCTGGTCTGGTTAAGACAGGGGTGGCGTTTTTTTTTTATATATATGTGTGTTTATTCTATACCGGAAACATAAAAATTGTTTTATGAAGCTCAAGGTTGAGTAATAAATCAAAAAGTGACTTGCGTCTCAAAAAACAAATATACAAAAAAAAAGAAGACTTTTTTTACATTTATTTAAAATTAAAAAAATATGGGCAAAGAAAACTGCAATTTCGTTTTTTCAGGTGCAAACAAAGTAAATTTCTAATGAAATATTGGATTCGTAAATAATTAAAGTTTTTATAAATTTTATAGAATATTAGTTTCGTATAAATTTAACAAATAAAAATTGATGTTTAACTGATATATGTGTCAATTTCTGAATAATTTTTCAATTTGTTTCATTTCTTTTTCCCCCCATTAAACGTCAACATTCACTTTTTCTGAAGAAATACCACAAACCAATGCATTTTTTACATAGAATGTTAAGGTTTAACTCTAATTATTTCATAATATATTCCAATTTATTACATAATTTTTGTAATATGTGCAAAAATGTACCAGTTATCGAGGGTTAATTTTTCGACGGGATTATTCTTCATAACTTTTCTTTTGCAATGACGAAAAAAAGAAATTGGTGGTTTTGTGATTTTCTTGACAATTCCAATAAATACTTTTACTATTTTTTGGCAAAAAAGTGCAAAAAAGTTTTTGCAAGTTTCTTCGCAAAATTCGATTTGTCAATAATTTTACAAAAATAAAGGATAGACTTCTCATCGAGACATGTATGTTGCTATGTTATTTGAAGTTTATGGCATAATTTCCTTCTTAAATTAATAATAATAGGTTACAAGCGCTAATTGTATGAGATCAGGATCTTTCTCGAGCATCAAACAAAGCCGCGTAACCCTTTGCTAATCCAACATTAAACAACCAAATATTTAAAAAAGGAAAAAAATACCCACCCTCAATGACGTCACGAGCGATCGATTCTACCTTTTTAAAGACTGAATAGTGAGACTGGACTGGTGGGGATCGTCCTGGACAGCAGCCATTGGTCCTAGATAAGGACCAGAGCCATACTACTTGTCTTCCCAGTCTACCCAGATTGTGCAGCCTACCTTGCTCCACTCTTCATCAAAGCTATAAAACCAACGACAGTGTATTCAATTTTTATCTAAATCAATCTTTCGTCCTCTAAAAGGCGCTGCACGTACCAATAATTATTCATTAATATTTACCAATACCTTGTCTATGAGTAGTGTGTATGGGATAACTAATGAAGAACGAATTTGCTTCTGTTGTAAGGCATAAACAAAGACGGCTAGAGATGTTTTTATTTTAATGTGAGCATATAACAAACTTCTGGGATCACTTAAGGTTTGCTTTTTATTTGAATTTTAAAGTTATTTTAATACTAAAGATTTTACGTATTTTGATAATGACCCTCTTCAAAAAGAATTTAATTTTAATAACACAAAAGTTCAGAACATCTTATACGAGTTCAGAGCTACTAAAACGACATTACCTGGTAATTATTGCCCAAATTATTGATAGATGTATAACAATATTTTAATTTGAATCTTTTTTGTAGTTGCTATGTTTTAGGGGCTAGTTTACCATTTTGACATTTTTAAAAGATACTCACAACGTATTTTGTTGAACAGCCTTAATAAATTTTTCTAATCCCTAGCCATGATATTTTAATTTTTTACTTAGTAAAAATAATTTTATACAGTCATGTTGTGTAATAAACTAATTCTGCTTAATGAAATATAAATAAATCACATTTTATGTGGCTTTTCGTTGCATAATAATGCGACAATATAAAAACTTTAAATGGTTTTTTCATCTGTTCCGCTTTTGTTGTTTCGTATACATACATTAAAAAATGTAAATTGAGGAAAAATATTAATATATTTATATACATAGAAAGAATAGATAATGTGAAAAACGAAATTTTAACTACCTAACCGTAAACTGTATTCGTTACAACACATTAAATTGAAATAAATTCAAAGAATTTTTTTTTATCAATTCCAATTTAAAAAAAAATTGGAATTGATAAATAATTTAATCGGCATACAAAATTGAAGGACAGAGAAAGTGTTATGTTTTAATGATCAATAAAAAGTAGAGTAGGTTTGCCTGGCGTTTCCCAGGACATTAAGAAAATAAAACTAATTATGAACTGTTTTGCTTCAAATAAAACAAAAAATAAAAACTGTAAATTTTTTCCAATTATTCTCACTGCATTTTAGTATGTATCTGTGCACAGTTTAAAAAAAAAAGAGATTATAAGTTTTAGTGAAGAAAAAAAAATTGAAGCACCTACAGCCTTGTTCTGGATTTATAATTCTCACATTGTACTATATATTTATTTGTATTGTTATACAATTCAAAGGAGCTGGAAGAATCATACATACATTGTATTCCCACATAAGGGGAAAATAATAGGAGTGATTGGTTTACTCAATTCCTTTAAGAGGGGAAAAATAAACAGAAAAACCGAAGTTGCATATTATTCCATGTATTAAAGTTCCAAGCTCATATATTCAAATGATATATTATGGCGGTAGTTTAAAAAAAACACCTTGATAATTAACGTGGTCACGTATACAATTTAAAACATGATTGAGAAGCAAGCAGGTAAGCTGTTATGACGTTTCATTAGATTAGCTGAGAGCAGCTATGATATGAATGAAATATTTTTAATTCCCACTCTGTATTTATTTATGATATAGGCTGTAGTTACAAATTATTGTTCCTTAATTCTACTCTGAGTTCAACAGGAACTTACGCTTTTAACTACACGAAAAATCCTCATTAATTTAGAAGCAATTTAGCTTCTGAGTTATTATTGATGTAATTTATGACAATGAGTTCATTGCTTCATTTTCTTAAAATCAAAAAACGATTATATCAATTCATATTCATAATTTGAAATTTGCAAATAATTTTGACCACAAATAACTCCACGAATAACTATGGTAAAGAGCTAAAATTGGTACCATCAGATCAAGTATCATGCAATAATTCTAAATTAGTATGATTTATTCAGATCGAACAATTATTGGAGCCGGATTTAATCTAGAAAACCTAACATTTTTGAGATCTGTGTGGAATTGGTAAAAAGTAATTACCTTATCAAGTAATCATGTAGAGCTATATAATAATAATAAAAATTTACATCTTTACAAATAAAGTAACTATCCCTCTAAAACCTTGTAATAAAAAGTTAGTTAAAAAGAAACAGAAAAAAAACACCGCTTATTAAAATACCCGCATTCAACAATGGGAGACGTCACCTATCTGATATGTTTTTTAAAACTGTATAAAGCGAAATTTATAAAGTGTATTCTCTCATTTTGATACATAGTTTCTTTAAAAACTTGTTTTATTAACTTTTGAAAGAAAACAGATATATTGTTGCGCCCAATATATCCCTATATACAGTTTATTGAACATAGGAAATCTTGGGGGGGGGGGCAACTGCACCTATGGATAAGAGTGTGATAATACGATGGGAAAACATATTTATATCTTATTTTTATTAACATTTATGGTAAAAGAATATAGTCTGTAATTATATTTAGGTTTGTTAATTAAATAATTTATTTGACTCCAAGCAGTTTTTCGCTAAAAACTTGGACTAAAAAGAAATATGAAATATCGGTTGTTTTACAGCCTTCAGTCTTCCAGGGGTGTTCAATATATCTAAAATAAATATAATTATGTACGTTGCTAAAACGAATAAAAAAGTAAAATCTTCAAGGGGTGGAGATGATGATCAGAAGATCAAGATCAACTATGGAAAGATTAGATAATCATGGAATCCTATGAACTTGAACAATTAACACTTTTTCATAGTTTTATAGCCAAATTTATATTTTTAATAAGTATTTCCTATTTTTGGGCATGCACATTAGACTGTACCATAATGACAAAATTTGGGAATGTAGTATTGCAGTATACTTTTTATTTCTCTTAATAAGAAAATAACCATCCAACGTCCGAAGAAAGGTCCTTCATAGACTCAAATCTCGTTTTTTGATACCAAGTGTATAATATATTTTAAGTATTCATTTATGCCAAATAAAACACTCTATAATTCCTATTTATAATTTTGGACTATGAAAACTGTCTATTAAACTCTTCAATACAGGTCCTTTTATTTATTATCTCTTAAATTAAAGGATTGATTTGTTTTTATTTTAGCACATTTTATTTTTATATTCTAAACATTTTTCATTTATTATGTACATTAAATTTCCATTTTGTTTCAATTACCTTTCAAAAAGAAACAATGAATGAACAATTTCTTTTATCGAGAAAATAAAACGCGATTTTCATTTGGATATAGCTCTCATGTCCGTAAACTTGAGTTGAAGCTTTGGTTACTTCTTGAACTGAGAGTTCACAACTTTGTGTGTGGCATGATATTTTGGGAAGTCTAGGCGGCGAAGAGACAAAACTAATCAGTCGACTTGGAGGAATAACTGACGTGATAAAAGGCTTAGTGGCTTTGTTTTAATCCTGGAGAATTAATAACTAAAGTATCCTATCTCACAAATCAATTACATATCCAGGCCTAATTCATTGAAATATTTTTATTTAAAAATATGTGCAAAATTCGAAATACACAGCTTTAACTCGATTAGATTATATATTAAGTATATTCTCATACATATAATATATAATATACTCGCAGATTAAGTTATAAAAACAAATTACTGTTCGTTAAATTGTTTTTTAATGCCTGAACAACAAAATATAGACAACTTTTTATTAGATATATGCAAAAAATAAATAAATAAGAAACAATATCTTTCTATAGTGTATTGGCCATTTTTCTGTTAAATCACTGTCAATGTCCTAATATCTATATCTTTAAACATTTTCTATTCATAAAGCTAGAAGGGCTGACGAATGGCCAAGAAAAATATGTTAAAGGTCTTTTTGAATTTTAAAGAAGTACAATGGAACTTCCGCAGTAACCAGGGCCCTTTACAACTCTTCCCTCGTCGCCAGCCAACTAACTACCTATCAACCTGTTTGGGAAGATGATTTGAGATTTATCATCTGGACAGCTTACCCTAGCTATGTCTCTCTTGCAATGAAAATTCCTTAATCAAGATGTGAGTCATATAATTTTGCAGGAGAAGAAATCCAGTGTCTCCCATCGACTTCATTTATTCATAAAAATATTTTAAGAAGGGTATTATATTTTTTTAACAAATATTTATCGTGATTGTTAATTTGTATGTTTACTGTTGTTTTTTAATGATTGATTTTTAGAATATTAGTTTAAATTCTACCCACGATCAATAAGTATAAACAATCATTCAATGTTCTTATACTAAGAACTCATAGGGGTAGACTATAAATTTTATATATAATGTACTTGTTACGCAATTGTTCCGATTTATTTATATATGTATGTTCTGTATATTATATAAACCAAATGAAGAATGTTGAAAAAACAAAACAAAAAATGACTTGCTGCTGTGATCCATCTTGAATGTGAAACAATGCGGATTTTCTTTTTAAAGAGATCTATTTTGCAATTCCTGAGATAAACATTTTTTTAATGCAATAAGCATAAAATTTATCATTAGGCACTTTCAGACATTTCAAGCATGGTAAAATTGGTATATTTTTTAATAATTTATAATTAAATTTTAAGTTGTAAACGTTACCACAAATAATTTTCCCAAGTTTCCCAATTTATTTCACATACTATTTGAACAAGTATATGGGGAAAAAGTATGTCTGTAAGTTCCATCATACCACCATGAACCTGTGTTTTTACAACAATAGAGTCTCTTCCAATATAATGTTTGAACTATTCCATGTTAGGATAACAATGGAGTTATATAAATAACAGTTGATTTGGCATCTTTTCCTCAGATACTAAGATGGCCAATATGGGAACCTTCTGTTTCGGATGTTAATGTTACATGCTATTTGGTTTTCTCTTTCTTATTACATCTTACATGACTATTTTTTATTTGAATCAATTATTTATATTACAAAGATTTTAAAGTTAAGTGCAATATTATTAAAAGATACAACTATCAATAATAGTAATTACAAAACTGACATCAATCCTAAATATGTATATCTTTAAAGATGGGATTAACAGTTTTGTTGGACCAAAATTATAAATTGGTATAATACGCTGTTTTATTTGGTATCAATGAACAGTGAAAGTATATTTCATAATAATATATTATCCACTTTCTATCCAAAAGCTAAATTTGATTAAGAAAAATGAGAAAGATCAAAATAAATGTTTGTAATACACAGTACCAAAAGAGAATATTTATTTATTGGCAACATGTTTGGAACTAAAATATGATACCATGAGGCTAGTTAGAGAAAAGTTGTTTAAATATTTTTGAAAAATAGTTTCATCTATAATACTTAGAAAAATAAAAATCCTGTAACTTTAGTCAAATTATTTTTTTCGACATTTTACAGATTTTCAAATCAAAATTCGTCCGTGAAGAATCTTTTCTTTTGAAAGTTTGATGGTTATTTTCGTTTTAAAAAGAATAAAATGCAAAATAAAAAATATCTTGCAATACCAAATTCCCAACTTTTACATTACACTACAGTCTAATGTGTATATACCCAGTCGGGATTTTTATCATAAACATTCGGCCATATTGATGTTTGATTAAAATAATTCAGATACTTTTAATGCTTGTTGTGAGCAATAAGTTTTAAATTATTTATTTCACTCCATTTCCTGGTTCATTCAGAAATAATAATTTGTTTTTTCTTAAAATTATATCAATATATTAAATGTGAATGTCGGTAAGTGTGTGTATGTTTGTCCTTCAATTGCGGATAAACCAATGGATATATTTACCTGGAATCTTTTATGTAGGTTCTTAAGGCTCCAGAAACGTTTCATGTAACAATTTTTTAGCCTTCAATACCATGACATTATTAAAATAGCAATTTTTAGCACTTTATCTTTACAACCTGAGGGCTGGCATATTTTCGGGATATTAGAAGAGTTCTTTGATACTCAGGGAAGCGGAGGTGGAAGACTTTAACCTGTCTCAGGAACCAGTAGCTCACAAACCGTAAGTGAGGATGTATTCTAGCATATTAAAACAGGTTATTTGTGCTTATAAATGCAGCAGCAGTGGAGTTTAAACTGCCTTGATGCTCAGTTTTTTAAAAATGAACGCTGAAAGCTAAAAATGAGATTTTAGCTTTTATGTTCCAATAGCACTTACAAAAAATTCAATAAATTATTATTATTGTTTTGATATAAGAACACGTGAATTTATGCTTCCTTAATCAAAATTGTTTTGCGTAAGATACAAGTGTTAGAGTGAGTGATGAAGTATTTTAAAATCTTAAGTGAACACAGTGTTACGACTTACAATCTTAAGATTGGTGATAGTGTCATTGACAACCCTTTTTTGGAGGAATTTTTCCAATGGAAGAAAGATCGTGTTTGTAAGGTTGAGTGAGCATTGGTAAGGAAAAAATTACGATATTTTTTTATATCAATATGAGCTTGTCCTCTGATGGAAATCTTCATTGCTTAAATTATTTACATGCTTAGATGAAAAACTTAGCAACTAAGGCTGTTAAAAGTAGACTTATTATTGATCTTAAGTACAGTGAAGACGATTATTATCCAAATAGGCCTACTGACAAGTATGCTAAGAACGTTATTTTTAAGATTTTAAAACTAGACCAGAATGTTCTTAAGGGAATTCGTGTTTGCTCTGGGCTTAATAAGACTTTAATTAAGACTATTAACATATTTCTTTTCGAATAATAATAGACATTTTTGCAGATTTAATGTACATGAAAGACATTATGTAAAGAATGATTAAGTACTCGTCTCATTTGAACTACTTACAGGAGTACACCCTTGACACAGTTTGAAACATAGAAATATTATGAGTAAGTCTCGTGTTTAAGCTTCATTTTTTAATTAATTAATTATTTGACTTTTATCATTCCATTTTTATCATAGTAAACATTCTATTAAAAAAATATTTGTCACTGCTTTGTGTGTCTTTGAAAAATTAAAGTTTCCTGTCTCCCCTCCTCCTACACAAGAAAGAAGAAGAAGAAGAAAAAAAAGATCTCAAATTAGCAATGATTTATGTAGAAACTAATTCGGGGGGTGCTGCATGCAAATTAGGACACTTTTCTATATTTTCAATAGCGTATATTTATATAACAAATAGGTAGATCTACAGTTTATTTTTCTCAATTTTCTTTGCACAGTTCTTGAAAACAAGATGCTTTTTGTGGCGTTGACGCAAAAAGGGTGACTTCAAAATGCTGCACGCTCGTCACAGATAGTCGCTCATGTCCTCCAAGTGCTCATTGACAAAGGCCTTTAGGGTGGCGATGTTGGTGTGGCAAATGGTGCAGGCCTTGACTCCACCTTGGGCTAAAACTTTAAATAAATTAGGTTCAAGGTATGACTGTATGAGGGAGACATTGACTTGGGGCAGAAGTCTTTTTCTTGACCCCCCTACCAGTTTTGCGTCTGAGTGCTCCCTCTTCATTCTCACTGCTGGCAAGCTGTAAACTGTGTCTTTGGACACATTAAGCCGACAATAAATCTCTGTGGGATTATTTCCAACCGAAGGAGTTAAGAGATCTTGCATATCTTGTTATTTAAGCGTACTCATTGTTATAAGAAAAAAAACGTAAATTAACTTAATAATTAGAATCTTGAGTTCTCCAGAATGTTTCTAAAGCAAAAAAGGTTTCCATGTCCATCGAAATTAGAGGAACTATGCTCAAGACAAAATATTTAACACTTTTTAGATAAAGGGAAAAAAGTGTTCTATTTTGTAACCCAATATTTGACCATCTGTTTCTGAAAAAAATAAAGCTTTAGATAAAGTTTTTGTAAATTACATTACATTGTGATTAAGAAGAACAGTCAAATTGTTCTTATTATGTTTTTTTGTTCTTAGTGGCAATTTAGACAACTTTATTTTGTTGTTTGACGCTATTATTTTTGCCAATAATATAGGAGTTTGTAAATAAATGTTATCTTATTTTTATTGTTAGAGCACCTTCGACTTCTCTACTTCCCTTCTTTATCGTTTGGGCAGAACGTTGATTAATTAATAGTATGTGGACTGTAATGTTTTCTTTAGATAAATTTTATTCTATTCTTATTATCACAGGGGAGTCAAATTGCACATTAATAAATATACTCACTAATGCAAAGGAAGTGAAGAGAATACCTTTTAATGTTCCTCCAATCACGACCCATTGCTGCCATACAAAACACTCACTCTTTTACGAGTGAAGAATTATAAAAAAAATATATGTATTGAGATTGAGTAATAACTTATTAAAAATATTAGCAAAAATCTTATTTCTAAAACAAATATCCCCGAGGCGCTCTAAGAATGAAACGAATGGAACTCTCAATCTAGATCTAGATAGTAAGCAAATATATGTAGAAACATATATTCATATATAATATTATGTTTTATTGCTTAAAGTTGGATTTTGAATTAAATCAATCCAATACTTTGGAGAATATACATATTTAAAGGAGTAATATGATTATGTGAAAAGCAAACCTTTTGATGTTTTCATATTGAATTTTTTCATTACCTTTTCTTTTTTTTGAATCCTTGTTTTATTTGTTTAGCTTTAGCTATTTTTTGAAATATTATAGGCATTTGATATCATTTACAATTAAAATACAATGCTATTTGCTTGTATCTTTACAACATAGGTATATATTTGAACAAACTAAAATGTAGAGTGCGGGCCCAAAACTCCGATTAGCATGACTAAATAAATAAAAAAACCGTTGTCTTTATAGAATCGAGAAAATATGTAGTTAACTTGTAATATGTTTAAACAGGTTCTAGGAAAATTGCCCAAAAAAGAGGAATATTGTCACCAAAAAGCCTAATATTTGGTTTGCTGAAAACATACAAAATTACTTATAACTATACCTATGAAACTCTTGAAATTAACGAAGTTTTATCATAAAACCAATTTAGTTTTTTGAAAAGGTATTTGCTTCATTTACATTTATAATAAATAGGTTTAATTTAAAATATCAAGCTTCTAATTGTATTATTTCACCCCCCCACCCCCTTTTGAATAGCGTATGATTGAAAATATAGGAGATTGGTTAAATCATATTAGCTTTAACCTTTCGACAAAACGAATCTCTTCTATATTTTCATTTATAAATTCATAAAGTAGACAAGTTTTCCATTATACTTTAGATTCTTAAAAAAATCAGTAGAATGAAAAACAACTAGCCGAATATATCTATTTTTCATTCGTTATTTTGTTCCATAGCCCTCTTTGGATACAATTTTATGTGTTTTGCCTTGGTATGTGTTTCTCCTCATACAATTTTCCTAGTACAGATTAATAACTATCTTTACATATATCTTTTATTCAATTTGTACTCTTCAAAAGCAATGACAGCCTAGATACGCCGGCGAACAGATTGGTAGCTTTTTTGACGGTGAAAACCGTGCCCGTGGGGTACCACAATGTGATGACAGGAGCTCGAAGCGAATCCAAATTGGGATTAGAAGTGCGTTAGACTTTATTCTCCAAGAACCCCCAAGCTCGAGCGTGCTGAGGCAAGGCTGGAGGAGGGCCATATGGAGGCGGCTGTGTTGTTGCTTTAGAAGTGTTGGTTTCTTCCTTGCTGCATGGGGCTGGAATGTACTTCTTGATAGTGTAGGAAGTCTGGATAGAGATTCCAATAGTCTCTGCAGCTTCCTTTGCACTGACAGTAGCGCGGAGGAGATCCCACATGCGTTGCCTTTTTTCTATTTCTTCGAAATTTTCACACCTAGAGACATGGGATAAAGAAAAAATGGTTTATTTTTTCTTTCAATTGTGATATTGTTGTGGAAGGATACTTCTTGATTAAAAAATGATGGTGATGAAATCGTAATTATATACTATTTTAAGTTTCGTGCTCAGCATTGTACATATGATAAAAAAAAATTACCCTTTATAAATATTGCTATTATGATAAATTGTATGACTTGTGTATGGATACATTGTTCTATACAATATTTGATAAATATACAAATGATATATTACATACATACATATATGAAGGATTCTCCAATATTTTTGAATTACACATAAATCAATATGAAAAATTGTTTCTCTTTTATTAAAATAAAATGTTTGAGTAAACTATTAATATAAATTTTGCAGTAATTAATGTTGTAGGTACTTATTTAAAAATATTTGCGCTATTTCAATCATTTTTTAAGTGATAAGTAGTTTTATTAATGAGTTATGATTATGCAAAATGTTTACCTATTATAGCATGTCTCAGTGACTCTTGAACGAAACTTTGGAAGAGGCTCATTCGTTTACTTTATATGTTACGATTTCCCCCCATAAATCAACTAATCGAGCAATAAAACAAAGAATTTTTGTGAAACAAATTTCTAATCAGACCAAGGACAATTAAGATGATGCCAAAATAAATCTTGTGTTTTCGATTTTTGAAGTGGGAATGAGTTTTGATGAGATCTTCCATATCGTCCCCTGCTCCCAGAGGAGCATTAACAAGATCAAAAAGCTGGAAGACGACAACAAGGGCCTTGAGAGGAAGCCTGGAAGCCACAACGGCAAAAATCCTCAAAAGTTTTTCGAATACAGCTTGGCGAATTTTTGGATCTGGTCAATGTGAAGTCCGTCCTTACCGGACTCAAACTCTTTTGACTATTGAATATAGGGTATCATCGATCATGTGAATATGAATCCCCTAAAGACTGCCGTAGAGAAGAAGTGGGATGGCTTGTCGAAGGAATACGTGAATCAGTCCTAGAATAAGGCCCCTAGAGAGGTTAAGGGTGTTCAATTTAAAATTTAATCGTTATATAAAGTAAAATAAATATATTATGTCTTAATGTATGACAACTTGCACTTTTTTTTAAAATCTTGATAAAGTTGAGCTTGTGAAAATTCATTTACGATTTGTAGGGAACCACTGTAGAGTAAAATGTAACTTATTTTTTAAATTTTCAACATGTTGGGTCAAAAGGATTTTTATGATCCAAAAATAACATTTGCTAACTTAAGTTGTTTTTTTGAAAATATTTGAAGGTTGCTCAACGGACCAAAAGCTTAGAAAAATTTACGCTTTTTTTTGGAAAACAATGTGGTTCTGTTTTAAATAATTTGTATACAGGGAGCAACATAATTTATTTTCCCAAATGGCAATACTGCAAGTTTTTTTTTTGGTTTCAAAATGATAGTACAGATTATAAACTTTTTTACACAGTTTTGAAGATAGTTGACGTGCCCCCATTGCCCCTATAAGGAATAAACAGAACTTTGATATTTTAATGCTCCGTGATTTTTTCATTTTTTCCCCCTCTAAATAACTTTTCATCGAGAGGTTTTAGAGAGGTAATTATTTAATACAAAATGATGCATCATTTAATTGACAACATAGGTAAGTTTAGCATTCTGGATAATTAGTTGATTAGATAATTCATCGGCAATTTTAAGACGTCTTTAAAATGTTGGTTTTTAGGAAATAAATCTAGCTAAATTATTTTATTTGAATGAATGCACCCTTTTAAAATTGTTCTATAACACCTAACATAAAGGTACCAACTTTAGCTGTTTAACATCATTATATCTGGAGATATTCGTGTTCAAATGTTTTTCCATATTTTAAATTATAAAATAAATTTCAAAAATCGTTTTTTGCGTATTAGAAATAAATTTCAAAAATCGTTTTTTGCCTATTAGAAATAAAAGAAATAAATGGATTTTCATAAAGTGCACCATCAAATACTCGGAGCTCAGCAAAGGAATTATCTTTGCAATAATTTTGTGAGTTGTTCAAAATACCTTCATCTGATTTTGTTATGTGCATAAATTGAACTTATCTTCCATCCAATCTACTCTTATTTTTGTAGGTACACAATTGATATCAAATTTTTGTTTTTGCTCCGACAAATTTGAAAAATTATCTTCTCTCAAAAACTTTTGCGACCTTAATTCAATTTCATCAATTTTTCGTTTACGCTTCACCTCACCCATTAACATTATGCTGGTCTTTGTTTAATTGTCAATTCTTTTTTTGATCCTAAAGATAGTTTAGTATTTTTTCTTAGAATACGTCTTTTTAGTTCTCCATTTGTCCTTTTCGTTTCTGTTTCAAAATCTTCATGTTTAAAATGGAGAGAGCAAACAACTTTTCTACACCTATCAGCGGATAATAATTGTATATTAACACTTATCAGATATCAGTAAAATCTGAAAAAAAAAGTATATAGTATTTTTACAAGGTATCTAATTTATTGGCATAGCTTATTTCCTTTTATAAAGAATTTCCATGTTAAATGTGGGGAAAAATTATTTTATTATTTTTGAGCTTTCGAACAGATATTGTACCAGTTTGAAAACAAGAAACCATACAATTTGAAGGCACATTTTGCGTCCAGGAAGAGTAATCATTTTCTATGCAAAATAATATTTATTTATAACTAATTGACGATTTAAGAATATATTTATATAACATATCGAATAAAAAAAAAACTTATGAAGGAGAGGTCATGTGATTTTAAAAGTGAGTAGTTTATCTAGATGTTAAGTAATCCATGTTATGTCAAATATATATAATAGAAATTTTGTTTACATATAAAAGTAGTTATTTTTTAGTACACTATGAATAAAAACTATATACTTAAATATAAATACTCTCGCAATGAGTAATGTTCAATGATAAATAATGTATTTATTTACATCTAAATTAGTTTTTTCCTCCTCTTCCACAGCTGCTTCGTTTCTCAAACGTTGTTTATTTAAGACGAAGAGAAAACCCAAAAGAATTGTTTTGTATTTTATAATTCACTATACAATAACCAAGTTATTAAATAGATAAAGTAGTTTTAGTGTATTTTACTTTGTTTCATTGAAAATAATCGTTTATAAAGTAGAATGGGGTCTGTTGTAAATGTACTTATTTTATTATAATTTTTACAAAAATTAACATTATAACATAGATTTGATATTCAATTGATAAAATTCCCTGTTAGCTCGGACCACACGTTCAAATCATCCCTAAGTATCCCACGTCCTTCTTGAACGTCCCACTTGGTAAACTACGGAATGCCCTCCTTATCCCAGCTCTCAGGGATCTAGTAATTTTGTGGGTACCTTCATTGGAAACTGGTTCAATACTACCCGGACAAACAAGTCTAAAATGATTCAATTCCGCTGAGTCAGGAAGCCAAGAACTCAGTGGGACATACATGCCATTCTCAGAATCAAGAAAAGGAAGTGTTCTTTTTCTGCTGTGACAGGGTTCCCCCTCTTACTGTCCAATCCCAAGTCAGATTTTCATGGTGCTGTAGACCTAGTAGAAGAGTTTTGTAGGTAGAACGCTTATGTAGACCTTGGCATTGACCTTCAGGCCCTGCTTGAAGATGAAGGGCGGCATAACGTGAACCTTCCTGCAAACCACCATACATTCTGTGGGTACTTAGCCTTCATGATCCTTGGGACGTTATAAGAACTTTTTGTCAACTTTATGTTGTTCCTCAAGTTATGCTTCTGGGTTTGACAAAAAAATTTCTCATCTGAGATGAACCAGACAAGATATTTGACAAGAGGCTTCTCTTTTAGCTTAATCAAACCCTTCTTTCTTTTTGACAAGGTTATGCTGGCTCTTGCAGCGTAAAAATCTGTGGAACCGAAGGTACTCATTGATGACACCTTCGGACAGTTTAACGGGGCGCTAAGTTGATGCGGTCAGTGATCGCATTAATCGATAGTCCAAGATTCTTCCATATTTTTTGTTTATTTTCCTCAACAAAGTAGGACTTTGCACGATTTTGGCTGCTTTTGGATCACAAGGCTCCCGGGAAAACCTCGTCATTGGGATTTTATTTTCCTTCTTGACACGTTTTCTGATTTTTTGGACAAATGGAGTACTGCTTTACCCCAAAAAATGTTTTCGATTTCACCATTCCATAGCTTTTTTGTTTCAGATAAAAAGAAGACGGGGGTATGTTTTTGTAAGGAAGTATAATGAGAAACTGACGTAGTAGAGTGACATTCGTACCGGACTTACTCTCTATTAGTATGTCTTTGTACTAAATCCTGCTGAGACAATATAATATTGCAAACGTTTAAAAGTACTGCACTTTAAACGACATCAATCCATGGCAATGGTGAATTAAGAGTCTTTTTTAGAATATCATCGAAATATCACATAGTAGAATAATATTTAAACATTTTCTGCATTAGAAAAAATAAAAGTAATAATTTTACTGCATTATGACTAAAGATACAAATATTTACCCTATGTCATTTTCATGATGTTATATATTTGCTAGAATAAAATATGTTCCTAACGTAATTTGTTTTTGTGAATATTTATACCAAAAACACAAGTTTATAATTTATTACGTATTTATCTTTAAAAGTATAAGTGTATGGAGAGGAAAGTAATTGTAGGTTGTTAAACGAAAACTACATACCCGTTTGTGTTGGGGTTTGCACTGGAATTCTTCCTTTCAGACTATAAATTTTTCAAAAAATAAAGAAAAAAAAAGGTTATTAAGAATTATATGTACTAACTAGAATAATTAGATTAGTGTCAAAGCTTTTTTTTTGAGGTATTTTTTATTAACTATTACATTTTTACTACAATAAATAATTAAATAAATTACCTAGATGAATTGTATTATAACAATATAAATAAACATTATAGTTTAAAATTAGACCTCCAGCGAGAAACCAATTTATCATGTTCATTTAACAATATTGTAAATAAAATAAAAATGAAAAGAATTAACAAAAATATTGAAAGAATGGACACAAATACTAAACGTTAAATTAAAGTAATAAAAATTTCCACAGCTATTGCTTATCTGGCAGACGATGATGTTTTCTAAAAATATTAACAATTTGTTTTAAATTTTTCATCTGATGTTTTGATTCAGAGGGTATGAACCTCACTATGTTAGAGTTAAACTATCTGACTCTTGGTATTATGATATTTTACTGCATTAAGACTAAAGATACAATATTTACCCCATTGATTAAAAAAGAACATTCAAAGAATTCATACATTGATTAAATAAACTAGGGACGTCCTTGTCAACACCAATACCTATGTAGGAACAAAGTTCTGTAACAGGGAATTTATTAATTTCCGCTTTCATATTTTACTTGCAATTCGGATATTACTTTTTTTGTAGTTCTTTCAATATAATAATGTGTTTGAGCTTTTATTATGTACACAAATTAACAAAATTTTATTTGTTCTAAAACCATTTGAATTCCATGCTCAATTCTATTATTACTTAGCAAGTGAAGCACCAAACTGTAATATATTTTTTTCATATAAAATCCGGTCATCAATATACTCTTTTTTATTGTTTTCAGTCAACTTATGCATATTGAAAAATCAATAATTCGGATATAAGTGTTGGATACGGATACAACAGTTGTGATTAGGATGGTAACCCTTTATGTTTATGTTTCAATTAGATTTTTAAATTTTTCTGGCATATATGAAGTATAGTTAACACATATTTAGTATAAAAATGAAATATTTAAAATGAACCTGTATTTAATTAATGTGTCCCAAATTTGGTACATCAGGCTCACAGACATGTATATATTAAGAAGATATGGTCAAATATGTCATATTGGGCATACAAATGCAAACTGTCATAATATATATGTATTAGTCGAAAATACTTAAAATAATAATTACACGAGCGTATAACTCATGAGATTCATACCACAAAATTGTTATAACAGACGAGGTATAATCAAAATACATACACACATATTAATTTTTAGATGTACCTCAAATACCATGCGTGTTTTTGCACAATACATAGTGTCAGTGTTGTTGTAAGCGTGTACTTAACCGGTATTTTAAGTTTCTAACAGATCTCTCCACAGTAATTTGACTTATAAGTAATTATCCAAATGTACCAAATTTGGGTCATGAAGACTCTCATATTTATTGTGGACCGACACGTCCTTTATATAGTTTTATATATTTTGAATACATCATTCTTTTCGAAAAAAAAATATATTAATAATTAAGCTTTTTTTTTTTTTTTTTTTTTGGGTTGGAAGGAATATATATAAATAATATACAAAGAAAATTAATATAGACGAATAATATAAATATAAAAAATTATTATTAGTAGTTTATTCTTATTTTATTCTTTTCGGAACCCTTATATCGTCGGAGCCATCGTTTTTGTCTTTTTGGTACTTTTTGTATCTCGATGGCTCTTGTATATGTTTTAACGTTTATTACTTTAAATTTTCCCCATTCAATATTGTAAATGTTTAACAGTCCACTCTTTGCTTCCTTGCTGCACATAGCAATCTGTAATTAACTGTTTTTGGCCATTTGCAATAGCTTTTGCCTCGGCTAGGGTTAAATTGGACATGGTACATAGATACCAGTAGCTGTTATAACTCCGAAATGTTTATTTTTTTTTAAGATTCCTCGAATATTGGTAAAACGTTCCAGTTTTAGCATTATGAATGGTGAAGTAGTGGTAGGTGGATTGGTTTTTAAAATAAGTTAATTGTTGCATTTTATCAGGAAAATCTTAATTTTTCTCTATTTATTCTTCTTCTTCAATAGATATTTTAATTTAATCAGGCAATTCTTTATTATTCTCTGTTAATTGGAGGTTCAAAAGCAGTTTTCTCCTTACTCTTCTTTCCAAAACACAGGGGTAGATCCAGGAATGTATATTCCATTGATAGACTGACGGGAGTTTTTGGCTATACAATAACTCTTCCATGTATTAATGTGTATGTACGGGAATTACATCTTTATAATTATCAATTTTTCCAGGTGTGAGTCTGTATCTTCTATTGATAGACTGAGAGTAGTTTTTGACTCTGTAAATATCCCCACTTCAGTTTTCAATAAATACGGGCGATGAAACTACATATCTTCTTTTGAATTTATCTAATAATTTTCATAGCTCTAGATACATTATTAGATGGCTACTAGAATTAAATAGGAATTTTAAAAGATTTATTTGTTATTGACTTGTTTTATCCATGTCCTGTAAAAAGTCTGGATATATTAAAAAAGTTTAGATCAACGAGTTTCTAAAAATTAATGTTTTTTTATCCAACAGGAATAATAAGAGGTAATACAAAGCAGTTCGAAAGGTCTATAATATGTTAATTAACAAGGCTATTTATTAGAGGTTTGTGTAAATTTGAAAATCTCCCAATCATTTTTATTGGATCCTTAGAGCATGAAAGTATTCAGTCAATGCTTATGTACATTAATCGAGATTATTACTATTTATAAAATTCGGAGACTTAATATTTACTTTTCCTAAAGTAATTTATAAAGAATAAATATAACTTAAAAAATACAATAGATCTGACCGTAACTGGAAACTTTCTTCAATTTTTCCAGGTGTGAGTCTGTATCTTCTATTGATAGACTGAGAGTAGTTTTTGACTCTGTAAATATCCCCACTTCAGTTTTCAATAAATACGGGCAATGAAACTACATATCTTCTTTTGAATTTATCTAATAATTTTCATAGCTCTAGATACATTATTAGATGGCTACTAGAATTAAATAGGAATTTTAAAAGATTTATTTGTTATTGACTTGTTTTATCCATGTCCTGTAAAAAGTCTGGATATATTAAAAAAGTTTAGATCAACGAGTTTCTAAAAATTAATGTTTTTTTATCCAACAGGAATAATAAGAGGTAATACAAAGCAGTTCGAAAGGTCTATAATATGTTAATTAACAAGGCTATTTATTAGACGTTTGTGTAAATTTGAAAATCTCCCAATCATTTTTATTGGATCCTTAGAGCATGAAAGTATTCAGTCAATGCTTATGTACATTAATCGAGATTATTACTATTTATAAAATTCGGAGACTTAATATTTACTTTTCCTAAAGTAATTTATAAAGAATAAATATAACTTAAAAAATACAATAGATCTGACCGTAACTGGAAACTTTCTTCTGTTTTAATGGTAATATTTTTTTTTTGCTCGTAATTATCCACGTTAATTACCCTTCCTCTAATAATTAAATGCACTTTGATATACATGTATATGTACAGGGTATAACAACGAAATCCGGTGCTTTTGGTCTATCAGCTTTAAATTGACAGAACATGGTCATTTTTTAAGATTTATTCAAAAACAAAAACTGAGCAGCAGCTACAGTAATCGAAAATGTATCTAACTCAATTTAGTCTCCGTATGTCTCCATAACGTCTTAAATTCGAGTCTCGAACCGAACACAGGCCTTGGAAACTTGAACCATATCTAAATTCTTACATGCCAGGACATTTGAGTCAATCAGATACTTTTTGGTGATGTAAGATATC
Source organism: Lepeophtheirus salmonis (assembly GCF_016086655.4). Taxonomy (NCBI): domain Eukaryota; kingdom Metazoa; phylum Arthropoda; class Copepoda; order Siphonostomatoida; family Caligidae; genus Lepeophtheirus; species Lepeophtheirus salmonis. The sequence continues at coordinate 26,300,203 of NC_052143.2, forward strand.
TGTTGACCCATAGTTCATCGTAACACCAGAAAAAATAATCCATCAGGTTCGAACTGGGGAGCTAAGAGGCTAAATATCCTTAGACACCCAGTCATAGCGGAACTTCTGGAGCCAATTCTGAGTACTTGGTCTTCACCAGGACTTTTCTCAAATCTATAACCCCTCGCCGGTCAATATCTATCATTTTCGATACCTCAGCACTACGAATATACAGATCGTTGTTCACAATACCACACATTTGTTCTGACTCTGGAAATTCTAATAGGCTTGAAATCTTTTGTTGTTGACTCCATGGTGATGTTTTGGCTCCTAAATTCGAAACATTTATATGTATATTTCAACTCAAAAAGCATTGTACAATTTTGATATTATATATGCTGGAAAATCCGTAAATCTGAAGCGCCAGATTTCGTTGTTACATCCTATAAACATAGTTTTTAAGTGTAACTTCCAAATTGATTATCATTCCTGAACCAAAATCCTGAACCAAATCGAGGACTCCTTAGAGTCCTCGATTTTGTAATTATTTTCAAAAAAATAATGCAAAATAAATTTGAAACATCTTTTGATTAAATTGTCCATTCTTTAAAAATTAAACATTTTTATTTAGCAAAAATAAATTAAAAGGACATGGTTGGATTGGTTTGTGGCTTGGAAGATTTATCTTTAAAATAATTTATCTTTTCTCATCATTTTGCTGCAAAATAAAATTTGAATATAAATTTATTCACACATAAATAGATAACAAATTTCATCATATTATGATTGAGTGAGTTATAAAATTGTCTTCTTGAGCGATTTGACGTTGAATGGTCAAATAAGTAAATCTATTTAAGTTCCCCCAAAAAATAACAAAACATGTATGCATGAATATAAAATTACTTTATATTCATGCACATAATTTAGAGTAGGTCAACTATAAAAAGTTACAAAATACATTATTTCATTTGAATATTCAATAAAAATTTACATACTTTCAATGACTGACAAGTTATCTTCAATACTATTTTATCCAATATAAACCCCTTTTATCCATTTAAAAAAATGAATAATATATGTATGTTTGTATTTATGGCTAAAATATATCATTAAATCAAAAGAAAATTAATTTTTATTACTCCATCTATTCGATATGATCTTTTTGATTCACTATATCTATTAAGTCTATCAATTTTTGTACTCTAATTTGTATATGTGTATACAAAGTGGGGACTCAAAAATTGTAGTAGTATGACTAAATTACAAAACATTATTTTTATGGAATAAATGAAGACAACTCAAAACTAATTGCTTGTATATTTGAGTAACATATTTACACATATTTTTAATTCAATAAATACTCATTTACAAGCAATAACATCCTGTCAAAACCGGAGAACAAATTGGCAGCTCCTGACGATGAAGGCAGGGTCCATAGCGTACCACACTGTGATAATGACAGCTCGTAGCATATTCAAATTTGGATGAGAGGTGCGGTAGACAGCATAAACTGCAAAGTCCAGGCGGTGAGGTCAGGGGTCCTTATAGAGGCAGGCCAGAAGTCCGTCATATTGTTGTTGCTTGCAGAAGTTTCGTATGATACATCGTAATTAAAAATATTAGGCATAAATCGTAATTAAATGCTACTGCAAGTTTTGGATCCCTACTCTGCATATACATTTTCGTTTTTACCATGGTCATTAGCGTGCTAATCGATATTTAATGAGCATAAGATTATAAATTTTTTATTGACCTTACCCCCTTCAAATTTGCATTTTTGTTGTGGGGAAAATGTATCAAATTTAGTATTTTAAGGTTGCTGAATTTCTTTATAGCTCAGAAAATCAACAATTTTTTTTTGAATATTTATTCTTCCTACATTGTCATCCAACCACATTTATTATTCAAATAAATAAAATTGGAACACACAAATTGTACTAGTTGCAAACAAAAAATGAGAGGAATAATTTTAAATGAAGGATTTAGAGTACTTGGGATGAGGATGATGCAATAATGGAATGGATGGCCGATATATAAAGGCTATATTTTTGACTATTTTAATAGAAATTACTAAAATATAAGGTTTTTGTTGCAGATTATAAAGGTCAAATCCCCATAGTTGTATTACATATAAATAAATAAAAACCGTCTCAAATTGAAATTATAGTTCTAATTAGTAGTTGGTAGGATTAATGTTATAATTATTTATAAACATTTTTTAACTAATAAATGACGACTTGTACAATGTGCTTAAACAAGTTTCAACTCGTACAACCATTGCAACATGCACACAATAGAAATAAAAATGTATACCATTTATAACACAAATTTATATTTCCTTATTTCTTTCATTTAACAAAATTACTTCAGTATTAAATCAACATAACATTATACCATATCAGTATTCAGTTTTATAAACACATTTTGTTGTTTTTTAATCAAGATTATATATAAAATTAGATTTTTTTTGGAACTGTAGTGTTCAACATTAAATTCCTAGCTATATTTTTGATCTAAGTTACTTTAAATAAAAATGTAAATTATCAAATGTTATAAAAATAAAAATATAGACGAAATCTGTAACTTATATTTACTAGATAGCTAATATAGTCTTTTATAAAGTAGGATATTGCTGTATATGTTGTTCAATTACTTAAAAAGAATATTTTTTGATCAATAAAATTTCTTATATTAAGAAAGCCCTTATTTTGTAAAAACTCTAATTGCTTTTTATCTATATTAATAATTTAAAGTATGTCTGTTCCTTTGGTTATTTGTGTGTCAGAGGAGGACTTATTTTTTTCAGGGAGCTCATATTAAAAGAATATATAGTATAATATATAAAATAATAAATATTAGGTAAATTTAAAGGAGTTTAAGCTACAGTGTGTAGGTGAAGCACGGCCAATGAACACTATAGAGACTAAAGTACTTCCTGCCTCATCACATCATATAAACAAACATTCTTAACTCTTATTGCTATCATCTTAAAAATTTCTCAAAAATATCAAGAATATGACCTTGATTTTGTATTGTGCGCGAGGAAATTAGAAATATTCAGAATTTTGTAAAATTATTTTGTAATGCTCGTAATGAATTGGGAAATAAAAGTATATGCTCCAAGAAAATATGTAATAGGTTGATTTTTAAATGAAAGATAAATTTGTTGAGAGAAAGATTTATTTCTATGAACATATTTATATATTTTTAAATCAACTCATTTTTTTTTTCAGTAAACAATTATTTCGAACAAATTATATTCATACATATTAATAAGAACACTGAAAAAAATCTCAAAACGCAATATATTCACGCAACCACACGTTGCTTATTCATTAAATATTCTATAAGATATTTAAAAGTTATACTGAATCAAAATCGAACTATTTTTTGACAGCAAATCTATTGAAGTTGTCATATAAGGCTTATTCTTTAGTTTTATTTATAATACAAAGTAATCGAAAAAGATATTGAACTCGATGTATGATCCTTCATTATACTGGAGTTTTGTATGATTAATAACATTTTGTAGGAACTGTTTTCATCATAAATTATTAAATATTTTATATATTACAGATCCTATAAGCATCTATTTTTTATTGTGTTGGTTGAGTCAAGTCCAACTTCTATAAAATATTTTATAATTTGATTGGTGAAATATTTTCATCAATTGTTAATACCTTAAATTTTCATTTATATAGTTATTTCATATCAAAATATAGCTCTGAATCGAAAGTATACTGCAAAAAGTGATTTCAAAAATAAGTGTTTAGAGAAGACAATCAAAATTTTAATGGTCATTTTCGTGTTCAATGGTGGAAATACCAATAATACATTTAAGTTTTAGCGGGTTAGGGGAAGGGGTATGCTGTTGTTTAGTATTATAGAAAGCTAAAAAAATATTGATGCAGTTTTTATCTCAAAATAAATTTTCCCTTAATTGGATCTACTTTGTTTACTCTCTAAAAAGAGCTTTTCTAGCCAAGCCCCTTAGCATTTCCCAACTTTTTGTAAATAGCAACAAAGATGAAAGGAAAAAAAAATGATTAAGATGCTGGTATATATTTATAAGTATGTAGAAACATATATATATAAGAAGTCTCCGGATGAGCTATATCATAATATTAATGCAAAAAATATTTCAAACGGTTGTTACGCACAGTGTTGCTAAGTATAAGATTCAAATGCATGAATAAATTTATTATAACGACGATAATTAAGTCTAAAAATGTATTTATAATTAGTGAAACAGTATTATGTTGTTAACGTAATGTTACTTATAAGTACAGTTTATATAAATTACATATATGTATCTCTAAGAAACCTCTTTCTTGCTTCTCAAGACACTAGATAATAAACTAACCTTATCAAAATCCATAAAGTTAATAATTCATTTCTCCACTTAACTTTTGCCAGAAATATTTCTGAAATACCCTGTATGTAGAAGCTAAAGCGATTTTCACTATATCTCTCAACTTTCAATGAAAATATTTTTGTACCTTTTTCTATATTTCTCTAAGAAATATTCTTTTTAAAATCAGGCATAATTTATTATTACTGTTAGACACTCACACCCCTAAAGTACACCTCAATAATACTCCCACCACATATAAAAATGTTCCAACGCGTCTGATGTTGCCTAACCATGGGCCGAGAACAACTTTATTAAGACCCCATCCTTTGGGAATTTGTTAATGTTTATTAACTAAAACTACTTCATCATCCTTTCACCTACCTTATGAAAATATCAGGAACCAATCATGTTCTTTGATATAACCGTGTATTACAAGAAAAATAAAAATTGCTTAAATTATGATTTATCAAAATATAAACGTTTCATGTATTTATTTTTGATCATAACAAATACATTTTTTATTGTCTAAAGTGATAAATAAATGTTTGCAAAAATATTGAAAAGAAACAAAATAATAAATAAATTTTTATAAAATATAAAATCTTTAAAATAAATATTTCATTTACACGTCATATACTACACAGTTTAAAGAAATTATGTATGGGCCATATATAATAGTTGTATGATTACTTAATCAGTAATTTATTTCTTACGTTATATATTCACCATAAAGGGTAAAATATGTTCAAATGTGGGTCTAATTTTGTTCATATAAAATTAATGGATGAACAAAAAAATGTTTTAGGGTATTAATTACTCAATCCTTCTAATTAAATTCCCTCTTTCATTTCCTTCCTATTCTATTTTGAAAAATAACCCTTTGCTGGTCAAAAACAAGAAGAAGAAAAAAGATTGTTTCTGTCATGTCATGTAATGTCCTTATCCTAGTCTTCAGCCTTGATAATCATGTTACAAGGTTGGTTCAACCCTGAGTGTGATATGGGCTATTACATTGAAACTTTTAATATCGAATGTAATCAATTTTCAACCCCAAAAATCGAACTTTGTTTTTTTTTTGGAAAAATTTCAGACATCACTAAGAATTGGATAAAAAACCTGCTAAACTATTGTAAAAATCAGCTAAGATTTTCAACTTTTAGCTAAATGATATTTTCCACGCCTAAACAAGTCATCAATCAGCTTGATCTAGACGAAAATCAGCTAGCCTGGTAACACTGGGTTCTAACCTTTTATACATTGAATTGTTATAAAGTTTATTTACCAAGCGTCGGATTAAAAAACTGGATCAATATATTTCCCCTTCTTTGGTCTCTTCTCTTATGAGAACCAAGGTATTGACACGATGTCACATAAAAAAAAATAATATGTCATATTATTATTCATGTTTTAATTCCGAATATATTATAAAAATTCTTTATTACAACATATTTTATCGATTTCAATCGACTAATATTATATTTTTTCTTTTTTCTACATTTTTACATTAAGACAGTAGATTTGAATGTATTGTCTTTTTAAAAAAAAGTTTATTAAGTATTGGTTAAAAAAAATAATTTTCAGAAGAGCTCTCACCCATATTTACAAATTGATGTGTGTTATATAAATTGGAATATGTATTAACAAGGGCTTATTGCATCCATCATGTGTCCCATAATATATCTATTATAAAAAATAAAAATATATAGTATTCATTTTTCTCCAATTTTAAATTAAAAGAGCATCCGAGTCAAATTTTCTTAAGAGATTGTAGTATTTTAAATTGGATTTATTAAATGAGCTTAAATTCAATTGAAGTTAACACATCCAGTTTTAAGCATGAATAAAAAAACAAATTTTTATAAAGTATATCTATTTTTTGTATTTACTTGCTTTAAAAATGCTTTTAAAAAGTGTATTGTACACTGCCAAAAAATAACTTTTTTTTAACAAGGATATTTAAATAAATACATAAATTTAAGTTATATAATTTAAAAGTATGCACTTAAAACCTACATAAAAAGTGTATTTTATTGTCATATCCCCAAGGGGTATAACTAGCCATTGCATCATATCTAAGTTTACACAGAACATTTTTTTTCAAAAACGAGTTTGTTAAGACAGTGAGAATAAAATTAAGTTTTAACCATTGAGTTATAGCTGAAATCGACATTTCTAATTCAATATAGCTTCCCTTAGCCTCATTAACGGCATCCACTCTCTTTCTGAAGACTCCACAAATTTTACGGATGTATTTTTCTAACAAGTTAGTCAATACATCCTTGATTGCGGACGCCAAAAATCTCAAAACCCATGAGACTTGTGGTAGGCAACTCCTTCGATATTTGATGGAATAATCCATGATCAGGGAGCTGCGAGGCCATATGTTAAAAAAACTTGGGCCTTGACAACCTCTTCTCCTTTGTGGCCGGTGTAATGAGATTTTTCCCCCTCCATGCTCTTGATTTGCTCCCAAGTCATTTTTAATGATCCTTTAGAGGGTATCCTCGTTCACATTAATCTCCTTGGCCTTACTGCAAACCGTCATTACTGGATTTTTTAAGGCGGTTTTTGACACGTATAATCATGGCATTTGTTCTTATTGTTCGTTTCTGATCTTACTCATTCATTCTGGCGACTATTTCTTCGACTTCAAGTAGACTTTTAATATCCTACAATGTCTTTCGGATCTTGAGGTCATTGGCAATCTCAGTTGGGGTGTTCTGGCATCCGAACATTTCTAGTACAATAATTATTTTGGCTTCCATTTTGTCGTCTTTGAAGATACAGTCAATATCTAAAAAAACACTAACAAATAATCATAACAATATAATGCAATTTTTTTATATCACGACTCAAACTATGAGTATTTTTTAAGTGTAAACGTAGATATCACACATGGGGTAAGTATAATTATTTAAAGGAACATCAAAATCAAAATTTCAAGGATATATTTGTTGAAAACGACTTTTGGCTTTATTTAACTTTATCTGTAATCTATAATGATTTAATAATTACAATAATAATTATAATAAAATAACCATAAACGATAATAATTAAAATAACTATGTACAGCCTTTATTCTATTATTAGGATATGGTCCTCCATATTTACGACACTTGTGTTTACCTAGGTAATATATTATATACGTATAATTTAAAGTATTTAAGAAATTTAAATTTATTTCTTAAATCATCTACTTCATATATAAGAACAAATAAATAATTTTTCTCGGTGCATGTTTATATGTACCTTTGCACACTTTTTTAAAATACAGATTATAAGGTTTAGAGAAGAAAAAATATTCAAGTTGAACTGTGGTTCGCTCATCTTTCATATTATTTTCAAAAATACTTTGTCTTATTATCCCTTCTTTTTTCTTCTCGAAACCTTATAATCTCCTTAAAAAAAGTTTGCCAAGATACATACCTACATACAGGGGAAAAGTTCTTGGAGTTTATTTTTGTTGTATTTAAAACAGTCGTTTGTCAGTGATTTTTTTTTAGAAAAATACTATTTTACGGCTACCATGCCCTTGAAGGCCGTGATTGTCAGACAAACTCGCCCATACCCAACCATACACATACATTCGATTTAATATATTGATAATAGTAAAAAACGGAACAGTTTTAATATTTATCACATTCACTCTCTCTTAGGTAGTTAATTTCTTAAATAATCTGGAGATCTTTGATTAAATTTTTTAATCCTCTCAATTCCTAAGTAGATGTTGACTCAGATTCCGTTTCATTTTCTTCTTGAGATCCTCAGATATCTTCCACTTGTATTCATCAATTCCTGCATATGATTTTTCTACAGAAGCATGAGAAAGATCTATTGATCTCAGTTCGTTCGGAGCTAGATCCTTTAAAATGACAGTTTATGTATCACCTTGTGGAACAAGTACAACAACATGGTCTGGGTTTGTTGATATGATGTCTATTTCATCACCCAAAGGTTTGTACTTGCTTTGTAGTACATGCCTCTTCATATATACTTTACCAGGATTCATTTACCAAGAGGGAATTGTTGAGCCTTTTTCCAACCACTTTTGTTAAGGAAGCCTTCATTCATGTGGTATACAATTGAACGTAGTGTTTAAATAAGAACGTATTGATTCGATAATTTCTGGTAATACAAAATCCCAATAACTTTGACTTAATCTTCTCGTCCTAAACATAAAAGAAACACTTTTCTAAATGATACCATAGTATTTTTCAACATGAATGTTTCCTTTTTTGGTACTTGGTGGACGTGTGAGAGGGGGCACAGTCCTGAGTCCACACGTAGTTACCCTTCAGATAGTTGATCTTCAGTCATGGCAAGATGGTGTACACCCCCACCCCAAACACAATTATTGTCTAATCCTTCATGGAAACTTATTCGAGCAATTGTGATTGATTGAGTCGAAATCCCTTTCCTCGACTTGTAGTTAAGCTAGAGAGCTCCAGTTTGTTTTGTTTTGTAACTAATTGTTTATGCTTTAATATATCAAAATATGAATACAGTTTCAATTTTGCGGATTTTATTGATAATAAAGATTTGTTCTACTCATAGAGATTTATTTTTCTAGTAAAAAATGTTTTAATTCTCTAAACATGAACGATGCTCATTGATGACTATGAATGTAACACGGCATTACAAAGGGTAAAAATAATTTGGTAAGAAAATTAATTATCGTAGGATTTCATGCCCCGCATGGAAAAGCAAATGGAAGCGTGCATGAATATCATCTATGATTGCAAAATGTTTGAAGATCTGGAAATAGGTAAACCACCCTTAAAATCGATTCCGTGCCGCTCCATAGGTTGAGTTGCTTTGACTATTGTCGAACTATGACCTGTATAAAAGATTGGTTTAAGTTCTAGATATAATTTACACCTACTTACTACTCCATTTATCTCTTCTATAGAATCTAGTATTCTTATAGCCTAATCTACTGATTTCAAGATAAGCAAGACTTTTTTGTAAGATTTTGAGGTCATCAATTTTTGAGTTAAATCATATATTCTGCAAAATAACTATGCGGTAGCATTTTTATTGACTGATCTATAGATCATATAATTTGAAAAACACAAAAGTTTGAGTAAATATCGAAGAATTTAATCATTTTTAAACATCTGTCTTGATGTCATTAACTCTTCTGGGTCTGAAGGAAGAATTGAATATGCAATTTCTTCTTTTTATTGTATTAAGGCTCCCTAGGTTTCTTTTTTTATCGATAAGTGACTGATATTTGTAAGTGGTTTAGCTTTTCAGAAAAATTATTTACCCATTTGGAATACTAAGCGAACATTCTTAGTACTTATCGTAATGTAGAAATACTCAAATACAGACGTATTCGATCAGATTCGGCCAAAAAGATTGTTTTTCTATTAAACATCCAGCGGAGTTATTTTCAATAGATTATATTCGCTTTTTTCTTCATTAAATACCAAACTATACTTTTTAACGACTTGTTTCAGTTATTTTCATGTTCTTCTTCACAATTATCAATAACAGTAACGCCATTTATGTATTTATATTCCAATTTTTCAGTAGAAATAATAAATTCTATTACACTTTAGAAACCAGACACGCCATTGCTAACACCAAAAGGAATTCTTGTAAATTAAAAGAGTTTGGCACAAGCTTCAAAAGATGTGAAAATCTTCTGACTTTTTTCAATGGCTATCTTATGAAATGTGCTTTTCAGGTCAACTGTGCTGAACACCAAATGTCTAGAAATAACATTTAACTGCTCATCAATCCTCGGGAGTGGGCAAACATCCAATAATGTATAAATATGAATAGTTTGAGAATAACCTATCACAAGTCATTTTTTATGACGATCGTTTGAAGATCTTCATGGGGATTTATTTTCTTCGATAATTCCTCCCTTTAACATTCTTTCAATTTCTGAGACGATCAATTTTTGATCAGATTCAAAGAATTGCAGTGATTTGATAGTTTTAGATTGAAAATCGGGAGTTAATTAAAAAAGTTAAGTGAGTTAAAAACTTGTATACTTTTTTTTAAGCTAAGTCTTTTAGTTTCCAAAAATCTTTGGTTTTATATATGAAGAACAATGACCGTTTATGAAAGTATATCTTATGTAGTTATTTTTAACTTCATCAGCACTTACAGTCTTGAATTTGAAATCTTTGCATAGGATTTTTAGGACATGTAAAGAGGTTATCCAGTTTATGTTCATACCTTGCTATTTCTGATGTATACGAAAATACTTTGTAACTTATATAGTCATTCATGACCTCAATATTTATTTTTCCATTTTTATCGCATATACACTTAAAAAACCTTTCAAATATTCTTTTTCAATGCGTCCATTCCTTGTCAACACTTAAGGAGCTGGGATCAACATCCAAATGGTCGAGCTTGAGGTATTTATCCCTTTTTAGAAGAAGTTAAATAAATTGTAGTGTTCGAGTTTTGGCTATAATATGTACAGGGTTCGGAAGCAAAACGCGGACTGTTAATAAATGCTAATTATGTAATTAAAGAGAGAGGTTTTCTAACTTTCCCCCGCATATTCCGAATCTCCTGTCCTTTTTGCATAAGTAAAAAATAATAAACAATTCTCAAATCTTTCATCATGAGTGAGCAAATCTCAAAAAGGCAGAGGATCTCAGACCTTCTGTATGCCAAAATTTAGGTGGCAGAGATTATGGATATTGTGAAATGCTCCAGGAGTCTCATTTTCAAGGTGGCCAAGATGAAAAAGGATGGAAACGACATCTCAAGGAAAGAAGGAAGTGGGACACACAACTTGAAAAGGGATTCTGAATTTTTGGGGGACCTGAAAAGAAGATCAAGGAGGACCTCAAAAAATCAATGAATCGCCTCTCTAACGAGTTTGACAATCAGTAGGGCCGTGGAGGAGGATATGGGGTTGTCCTCTTCCGAAATAATATTGTAAGTAGTACTACAAACCGTGGAATAAAATTTATGTCGCCTGGTACAATACATCACGCTTTATGGTTGTCTAAAGTGTATAGTTTAAGAATTTTGTTATTAAAATAGTAGTTTAAAATAACTTCAAAAGAGGAACGAGGATTGCGGAATATTTGTATATTCATCTTACTTAAATATATGAATACATGGATTTCTGCTCCAACAGCCTCAGATGCTCCTTTAATTATTTATATTTTATGAAATCACAAAATACTTATTCTGAAATTAATAAGCTAATTTCAAAAACAGCATCTTAAAAACTTTCTAAGAATTTATTGTATATATCTAAGGAACTTGTTTGTTTGATAGTCGAGTCAATTTGGCATAAATATATATATATATATTTAAAATGAAATGAAAAATAATTAAAAAAAATTCAATCGAAAAATTTAATAAATATAAAATTAGAAGACTTTACTACAAACAAGACGAACAATATTATTCAGATCCTGAAACTCCAAGAATTGTTTTTAAATGTCTATCCCAAATTACGGCCAATTAACTATGATTATAAAAAAAACCTTGAAATAATGGATGCTTTTAAAATTACAAATGAAGCATAACACATTATATAATACAATGAATCTTTAACAAATGACGAATTGCAGCTTCAATTCTTATTACAAGTCATTAAAGAGCATCAAAGAATGGATCTTGACTTGAGAATAATAATTTAAAAAAATACGTATATGCCTACATTTGTATTTCAATCATATTACTGAGAAAAAAAAAGACTTTTATTATTAATATGTACGTATTTTGTATAATAACGCTTGATAAGGTAGAAATTATTATTTTTATGATATGAATTATCTTATGTTAAAAAAGTTATAAACTAATAAAATATGTATTGACCAAAAAAAAAAAATATATATATATATCCTCTAAAGATATCTCAATTTGACGTAGAACTAATTAATTAATTTTTATTTACTCAAAAAGACCTAATTGCCCGTATCAGACATTAACAATTCAACAAACTGAATATAACATGAAAAATCTTCATGTTTTGTAGAGAGAGAAAAAAAATAAAAAATAGATGAAAATACATTGGCGTGGAACACATTATATTCATATGTATAAGATATGTATAAGGTTGTAATTCACATTATATATATATATTTTCTCAGAACAACATAATTTTTATTAAAGCAAATTTAGTCATCTTAAAATAATTATTAATCATGAAAAGCTGAATGATAAACCGTTTTCACGTGAATCGAGGAGGAAGTCACTTTTTTTTATAACATTGTAAATTTGCAAAACTTTGAGGCCGTTGAGCTACCTCTAACCTTGTTCAATTCTGATCAAACATTGGCAATTGTATTTTTTATCAAAAGAAATTGATTTTGACTTGGTGACCCGTAAATTTTGAATAAAATAAAAGATTTCATTTTATGGACATAAGGTCCTTAGGTGAAATGCCCATAAGGCAAAATGTTCATACTTGGTCAAATTGTCCTTCGGTGATATGTCATTCGGAAAAAAATGTTTTCGTCTAATGATCCAAGAACCATAAGCTATAGTTCTAGAAAATATAAACTTAAACGAGTGGCATATTTTTTTTAGTTGGTAGTTCAGGAGGTTTTTTTTTATTTTTTAAAGCTGTTATCATTTAGCATATGGTGGTTTTTTCCCCAATTTTTTATTAACTTGTCATTGTTTTAAAAACGTTTGTTTTGAGTGCATTTAAGTATTCGCTGTCTTTTTTTTAAGCAAGTAATTTTAAAACAAATGTTTTTTAAATATCTATTAATGCAACCTTTTTAGATTAAGAAGAAAAAAATAACTTGCTGAAATGGGCACTCAAATGGTGATAAAACACTCAGCCCTCCCCTTTCACACAAATGAGTTTATTTTCTTCTTTTTTTTGGTCTTAATTATATTGGGTTTCTTTATGCTATTATAGAAACAATCTTTTTATCCAATTATTTTCTTCTAAGGAATAAAATGTTATTTTTCTCATAAAGTACTTAGACACACATATCTATTACAATTTAGATTTACTTGGTAAGGACATAAAACAAAAACTTTTGATAAGGAGTAATAAATTAAACATACGTGCATATGTATGTATGACTATCACTTATCCTCTATCATTACTTTTATCTTTATTCCTATTTAGCTACAGAGAAACTTTAAAATGGGCTTTTATTTTCCTCAAACGTATTATAAAGATAGTCAGATAAGGCTCTGTTTCATGAAATTTTTGATTTACATACGTATATACTGAACAAAAGTTATAAGACTATTTTTAAGACTTAATCACTCAGCGTATTCTACAAAAATTTATTTATATTTTCCAACTATAGAGAGATAGTAGATATGTTGTTAAAAAAAAGGTTGGGATTCAAGAAAATTGACGAACATATACAGAATATTTTGTAAGTAACTCTTTTTCTGGTGACGTCATTTGGATTTTTTTTTGGTAAATGCAATGCACTCGGTTGAGTAAAAAAACTCACCTAAAATCAAGTTGAGTTATTTATCTCAATTTGTTTCAAAGTTATGGCCGATTATGCATTTTTTTTACGTTTTTGTTTTATTTTGAACTAGGCCAATCAAAATTTAATAGCCTCATTCTGTGACCATTTATAATCTTCGTACAAAGTTTGATTTTAAATCGATTTGTAACTTTTGACGTAATCCTGGTGACTAACAAACTAAAAAATAAACATAGGCTAAAACCATCCTTCATTCCAATTTGTTGGTGAAGATTAAAAGTACAAAATGAAGTAATTTAAATTTAGTTGGATCCATTGATTCCTTATTTTTAAACGCTATATTGATATTTTTCAATTATTCTTTATAGTTATTTTCATATATATGGAGTCCCAATGACGTCATTCATTATGTAAGTAAATTTTCATTGAGAACCAATAATTGTAAAACTATAATCTTGTTTTAATGGCATATTGCCGGAGTCTACTCTTTTGTTTACGTTAAGTTAAAAACATTAGAGTTTATTATCATGTCGGAAGAACAGGACAGGGTAAAATTTTTACTTGCTTGCCAGCGGAATGTCCTTAAATGTAGTTATTGTTAACCAAACATGGCTAAAAATCAATCGTCTACCGTGATAAGGAGCGCTTGGATAAGGGTGAGGATCTTGGGGAAACCCCCCAGGAGTGGTCGTCCAGAGGAAATTACTAATGAAGATCTAGTAAAATCCTCTAAACAACAGCTTGACCTTTCAACGATAGAAATAGACATGCAAGTCAATGTATTTACTTTTTTTGTGTAGAGTCTTTGTTTATTACTATATGACGTAGGGATTAGTTTGAACAATATACGTACTTTTTAGATATTGTGTCTACTTGTATATATATTTAAGTATCTGAGTGTTACGAACATCTTTTATATGTTAATCTCTGATTAATATACTGTTCAGTGTGTGACTGTACCCCCAATGCAAATGTCTGATTTAATAGCTCTTCCCAAGTCCGTTGCTTTTCTATAATTAAGAAGTCTTTCTTGGAATACTACAAAGTTCACCGTCTGAAGATACATCAACGAAGGCTGATTGTGTCTCTCTATGAACCAAAATAGTACCCTCTTCACACCTGAGATGCTAAAAACGTGAACCATCAGTTCAGTTCCAATTTATTTGGTGAACTCTTGGCTTCCCCAATCACCAGATCTGAATCTGAAGTCCCAGGAATGCAGAATCCGTTACAAAAATGAATTTGACCTGAGTAGTAGGTTGACATGTCAGAGTCCTCAAAAGCACCTACAGCAAACTTTTCCTACTACTTTGAAGCCGTTATTGCTGTCTGTTATGGTCACATTCAAGATTAATTACATATAATGGTAATCACTACAAATTATAGTAATACAAGTATTTTGGATACTAAAATTATACATCATTTTCAAGTCGTTCATTTTAGTCACCGAACTTGTTGCACGGCCCACTAAGTACATTAAAGTACCTCACAAAAATTAGGAAAACTTAAACAAATGTATAATTTTTTTTTAACAGATACTAACTTGAGCTTCAACTTTAATTATGACCTGAGTCTAGGGAGGAACGTAAAATTTCATACTTGAATTCAAATGAATAATTTGCCATTTGAAAACTATTTCTAGAGAATTACTTCTACATTTTGAATTTTCAACAAATGGCATTTATCCCTCCATATCAGTGTGTTCGTTTTTTTCTCTTCATCTACGTATTTTACGTCTTTTTTAACTTTGTTAAAATATAGTAACAATCTTTTTTTGATCACTGACATATTGTTATAGACGATATTGCTTGTATGATGTAGTTATTATGAATTATTTATTTACTTAAATCCATTGTGAGATTAATATTTTCAGGAAATCGTAGCCATTCGGGCATGATATTTTAGATGAGATAATTAAACTGTTTAAGAAGAATTCTACTATGAATTTTTCCATAGTTATTTTTTTATGATGCAACAATACGAAATTTTTAGTACATATTTATGGTATTTATCATATAAAATATTATATTTAGTTGTTATTAATAAAAAACCAACCATTAATTTATTTTTATTTTTTTATTTTTGTTTTGTTTTTAAATTTATATGTAATTTTTTTGCACCCAACTATAAAGTATATATAACTACATATAAAGGGATGTGAATAAGTAATGCTTATTGAGTATTTGATCTAGGTCAATTTAGTTTTAAACCTACAGGGTGGTTAAAATTCAATTATATTGTCATAATAAAATATATATGGAAATTAAGATAATCATTTTATACATATATTTTCTAATAGGTTACAAGATAAAATTTTGTAAATCTAAAACTATCCTGCCAACAAATAAATATGATGACTCATGTTATAGTTGGATCTAAAGGTGGGAAATTCATTGATAACTTATGAATAATTATTAATAATAACCATCATCTTTTATTTATAAAACATAGAGATTAATTAATACTGGATTACAGTATAATATCACAAAAAGTAAATACGAATATATTCTACTATTATTTTTATTATTAGGTAAATATAAAACCATTTATTCCAAATATTTCCAAAGTTTTATATAAAATATGTTGCGATTTCATAATGCATGTTTAAGTCAAAATGTGACATAAGGAGTTGAGTAAATTAAAAAAAACACAATTAAACCAATAAAACAGGAAATATACACTACTTTGTTAAGTATAGGGGGAGGGATAATTAACGTTCTGAAACTACAAATTTTCTATTAGGCAGCATTCATACCTGTTTGTTAACTCTATTACTAAGTTTAAATATTCAATGAAGATAACGTTAATAGTGTCAATTAATTGAACTCAGAGAGCTAAGTTTATATTTCATGTGTAATATAATTTAAAATTGATATACCTACTTAAAAATTATATGATTTAAAAAAGTAAACGTTTTAAATTCAATAGTAGTTACAAATGCTATCTCATACCTCTTTCATACATTGTAGCCAGGAATTTCATTATTTCATTCTTAAAAAGTTATTCGAAAGCTAAAAATAAAAATAATATATTATAACCTTAGGAGAAAGGAGGCTCAGACGATGATATACATGAGATCTTTGTAGTTCGGAGTACGGATTATTTTTAGTCAAAAGCATACGTTCCTGGAAGAAACGGTAATAACTAATATTAATAAACAAAAGCCAATAATATTTTTTAACAACTTGGAAATAAATTTTAGACAAAATAACAGATACTCTCTGTGGAAGGGACATTCATATTCTATTAATTCAATACAAAATGACTTGATACAAATTTAATCACGAATTTGAACAATTTTGGTGAAGTTTGAGATTTAAATTTTTCAGATCTAACAAGACGTGTTGTTTTTCCTCTGCATTGATAATAAAGGCACCTCCCATTATGTTCAGCTGTGCCAACTATTATAGCTACATTGGTTTTTATGGGTATATTTTGATAATAATTAATCCTAATTTGCGCACTCTACAGAGGGTTAATTAAAATATTCATATCATAAAAATTGTAGAGCATTATACGAAGAATGGTAAACTAACATCGACTTAATTTTACAAAAAACAATCGTATGTTGCTTTCATGTAATTGCCTCACATACTTCATCATTCAATGTATATACTCATTATTAGAAACGAAAATCTTGTATATAAGGGGGTGTTAGAAAGAAAGAATCCTTAAATCAACATGGCAACCCTGAAAATTTAAAGACGGGTTTGGAGGAGATCAGCTGTGTCCTCAATGGAGGGGAAAAAGGAAATTTGCAAGAATTACTCCAATGTTGATCTCCAATGTTTCACTGAGTCCAACATGGACATACAATTATAACAACGCCACAATTCCTCAGGGTTACTCTTCCTTTTTTATGAGCACACACGAATGCTCAATCAGGTTTATAATATAATTGAATCTGTATATGAAAGGAAGTTCACAACTCAGGAATTAAATAATAGTGACAACTGCTAAAGAAGAGAAAATTCATTCATAATTTCAAAAAATACGGGTCATTAATTCATATTTCGATATATTAAAGCATAAGCAATTAGTTAAAAAAGATATATCTGAGCTCTTTCGACATGTATTCAGACACTCCAAGCAGTTGGCTGTATCCAAGACCAACTTCTGCACCGTCAGCAAGTGGAAAATGTTGGAGAGTAAGAAGGTTCTCTCAAAAAGGCCAAACTGGATCCGGAGGAGTTAAATAAAGGCAATCACCATAAGTTTCTATGGGCCCATGTAAGAGTTCTCGGCGTTTCACAATAGACCAAGGTTTCCCAAACTTTTTCTGGTTGGCGCCCCCTTGGCTGCAATATAAACTTCTAGCCCCCCCTCCTCCCCAATAAATATATATAAGTTTTTCGTCCAAAATGAACATATTTGGTGTACATAATATTTCCTCCTTATCAGGTTTAAACTTACAAAAAAGAAGAAGTAGATCCCCTCGTTTGGTCATTTCTAAGCTTGCTCATTTGATTAAAAAATAAATAAAAAAGGGTGGGAAAGAATTCTACCCAAGAATTATTACACTTAAAGGGACAATAACCTAACTCAATCAAATTATTATAATTAGAGAAGGGGGGGGGGGTGCATTGATAGGGATATAAAATTGTTGAGTATGTTAGTATTAATTGGTAACCTGTAAGATATAAGTGCTTTTATATATTTTTTCTCTCTATTTTAGAAATTCAAAAGTTTTAGGAAACAAGGAGCACTAAAGTTTTTATAATGATCCTTTCAGCAGATATGTTGTCTATCAAAGTCTCAACATACAATTTCACTTTCTCATTTATACTCACGAGGATATAGACTACTTCCTCATCCTTACTTATTAACTCTTAATTCATGTGACGTTTGCTCATTAGTAAAAATTGCTTGTGAGCGAATTTATTCAACTCAGTAGTTATCATATTTATTTATGAATAAGAATGATGACATCTCAGGTGTGGTTTTGATACGAGTTAGGATAAGGGAGGGTGTCCAGTAATTTCAAAAATATATTGAATTGTCAGTCGTTAAGAGGCGATCAAACTCTTCGGATGTCCATCCTCTGGAGTGGAGGGTGAGCTAATGAATACCTCTTCTTCTTAGTAGACTCAAAGACTTCAATTCCAATTATTTTTCAGCGGCCTTCCCTTACTCTACTTTCTGAGTGAAGGAAGTGAGTTCCATTATGAACTTTTAGGTAGTTTATGTCATTCCTTGGAAGATTTTTTTCCTTGGCCCTTCCATTTGGGTATTTGGGTCCGGAGAGTGAGACACCTTTTTAATAGCGACTCCGTAACAAAGTTATAAAAGGTAAACTGTTACGTTTGGGGTTCACTACTTGATACGTCCCCCGTTGTACGATAAAACTATTATTTTTTGGCGTGTTCTCATTTGAAAGATTCAATCCTAATGAATGTGATTCGGCTCGAGAAGTCTTCTCTTTTCTTTTATATTTGAGTTTCAATCTAATAAGAGAGGAAGAAAACTTTATGGTTTCAAATAAAACTATTTAATTATAATAGAAAATGTAAAATTTAACAACACTCCTACCCGAAAATATACTTAAATATACTTGCCAGTCTTGAAACTAATACATTTAGCTAATATATAGTAGATTTGTAAATGGGTTTGTGTGTTAATAGAATATGAAGTCTTTTTTGTTTCTAACTAAAGATGATTTTAATAATATTGATTATTTTGATATAAGATTTTATGTCAAAATAACCCTTGCATATGTTTTGAATTAGGGTCAGGTCTACACTTGAACAAAGAATAAAAGTTTCATTAAGTTTCCCCTTTGATAATCATGTAACTTCTGTGTGTAGGAATAAACTTTAAAACTCTTCATCATTTTCTATGCCAAGCTGTCGAAACAGTCTGGAATTTAGATAATGTGCCTGGATCTTATTTACTGGTGTGATTACAGTATTAGTCGACGACTAAGATTTTTATGCTACAAGACGCTGCTTGTAGATTACACAAAGCACTGCAAGTATATTAAGTACTGCTTTTCAAGTAACTGATGAAGTAACGATGACGATCCATCAGGGATGGTGCACCATCTATTCCACCGCACGAATGTTAGCAAGTAGATGATTTTCTCTTGGAAAAAAATATCAATGGTATTAAATACGAATTCTCCCTTAGAATTTATTATAAGATTTCTTAGAAATATCATTTCTTGAATCAACTTTCCATTTTTGACAAATACAAACATAAGCGAGAAGGGCATATTTTCCCCCCAGTAAAATGGACTCGTCTAATTTGCGAGCTAAATTATGTTGAAGCAAGAATGTTGAACAATTTATGTTCTATATTTTCTGGCATTTCATCTATTCCTCATTGAGAGGTATAGGCTTCATAATTTAGTCTGGTGACTTATGCAGAATGATGAAAATCCTGTGTTAAATGGGTATGATAAAAAAAACCCTGAAATTTAACATGGTAACCATAACGATTTGAAGGAGTTCAATAATAATTCTCTTGACGTTTCATTAGATCAGTTACAATCAGGTGTAACAAGGGAGGAAAGAGAAAAAGAAATAAAAAAGACATGTGTAGAATTACTCTTATTTCGATCCCCAATTATACTCAGAGTCCAACAAGGACTTACAATTACAACTGCGCAACAAACCCTCAAGGTTACACTTTATCTTTTATGAACACAAACGAATGTTAAATCAAGTTTTGAATATTATTGAATTTATTTACGAAAGGATGTTAACTACTCAGGAATTAAATAATAAT
Organism: Lepeophtheirus salmonis; assembly: GCF_016086655.4. Taxonomy (NCBI): domain Eukaryota; kingdom Metazoa; phylum Arthropoda; class Copepoda; order Siphonostomatoida; family Caligidae; genus Lepeophtheirus; species Lepeophtheirus salmonis. The sequence goes on from NC_052143.2 coordinate 26,320,654, forward strand.
GACAACTGCTAGGGAAAAGAAAATTCATTCTTCAAGCTACCAATTAAAAAAAACAAAAAAAAACGGGCCACCTATAAAATACATTATAGGATTTTCATCACTGCTTTTGTACAACTCTGCACTTAATTTTTCTTATTGCCCGATCGTGTAATCTTTACCAGATCTAGCCATTAGCAAAGACTTGTTGTAGGAAGTACACAAACCGTTATTAGATTGTTGTGAAGTGATCCAAACCATATTTTCAATGGTTTTTCGTGCCTTGAACTTTTCTGAAAACTGCAGACAAAAAGATTTCATAACTCTCAAGGACATATGGTTTTAATAGTTAAATAAATAAAAGATTATTTATGCAAAAAGTATATTAACACGGTTGTATAATTACATGACGTCCTTTAAGTACTTGCTTGAAGTTTTAGTTTAAATTATTTGGGTTTTAGTTTTTTTTATAACTTAAGTATAATTATTTATTCTAAGTAGTCTGTTTGTATTCGAGAGTAATAACATACTGAGTATAGGATAAAATATAAAGGCACCTAAAGTACTTTTATAAAATCTTGATATATTGTACTTCTATTCTATCCACCGGATAATATTAAACCCATTCATTGCTGTTACCTTGTAGTAACATTTTTTAAATTGTGTATATCATTTTTTTTAAATGTTATAATATGTAATCACCGCCCTTTTTTGCCTACCGCCCCCAAGGGGAGATATCACCAATTATGGGAAACGCTGCACTAGATTATGCATAGAGCTATCAAAAAAGTGTGTAAAAAGAACCTTGTGAGGGTGGAGAGGCCACTTTCGACACTAGGAAAGAAAACCCATGACTTCTTTTGCAAGACTTTTGAGTTCTTTTGAAATCTTTTTCGACTCTTTTGGCCCCACTACATCCCTAATGCCGACCCCCTCGACTACGCCTTTTGGGTACATTTCGAGAAGAAGGCCTACAGTATCCATCATCCAAACACGGGGGCCCTCAGAGCCATTGTCCGCTAGCACCTGGACGCAATGACAGAGGATTACATGCACAGTGGGTACCAGGTCTTTCACCTCCGCCAAAATACATATCTACTATAATATGTCAATGTTTTCTAGTAAATTAATAGGTAAGTCATTTTCAAATTATGGGAATCCATTCTGCTTTGCATTAAAAGAACATTCAAAATCACTATAGTTCTTTAAAATAATAACGTATGCACATTTATATAATTTTAACATTTCAATTTTTTTAGTATTTTTCGTATATTTTAATTTATTATCATTAAAAACATAGTAATGTTATAAAAAGAGAGAACAATATATTTAAATATATTTTATTAAATATATAGATTTATTAATTTCCTTTCAACTTAAAAAAACACGAAATTATTTAACAATGTTTTCCTTGTTATTTCATATATAAAAATTTTGCTCTCATAAAACATTGTTCCTATTCTATACTGTATCACGTACATATAAAGAAGCGTTTAAAATATGTTGTAAAAAGTAAAAGTGGTTTTTTCTAATTACCTATCTGAATAGTTTTTTTTTCTTAAGCTGTTATCATTATTATTTTATCCATGAAAACAGAACATCAAAGTATGAAGTAATAACTAGTGCATGTGCCCATGAAAAAGGGTGAGTAACTATGAGGATTTGGTCGGGAGTCATTTTTTGACTTGGATAGAATTGAGGATCGACATTCGAGTAATTCCTGACAATATCATTGCTTGATAAGGAATGGGATTTTGTGTATATTTCCTTCATCACATCGGAGATTGCAGCTAAGTAAATGGAACGTCATGAAAGCTAAGCTGCTTTCCTCCCATGGCATTCTTCTGATTGTCAGGGTGACTATGTTAATTTAAGGTTTATTTTCTATTAGCATACAGGTAGATTATATTATTTGGCTGTTTATAGTTGCAAACTGAATAGGTATTTTTTTATTTTTCAAAGTTGTTGAAGGGAGAAAAATAAGTTTAAAGTAATCAGTGTTGGTGACAGACGAAGATTAACCCGAGGATTTTTTAACAAGGAGTTATCAGTCTAAGTTTTTCTTGGAGTTTGGAGTATATTTGACGTCGCAGTAATTGGTGCCTATATCCTTGTTATTTCCTTTTCCCCCTCCCTCCTCGTCACAGCTTCTGCAAATTATCTATTGAAGCTTCCTGACACTTAAGTTCCTCTCTGCTCAAACATTTTCAAGTTGTCGGGATTACAATATTGATTTTGGACTTCTTTTATTTTAAAATGACCAAAATGCTACCGATTAACATCACTGTTTATGAGTACACACTTTATAATTATATGTATAGATGGAAATAATACGATAATAAAAGAGGCTTTTGGCCGTTGCAATCTAAATTTGGGTTTTTTATTTACTAAATCGTTATAAGTATTTAATTATTCTTAGAGAGACTAGTGCATGAAAGAGGAAGAGTAACCCTGATGATTTGTTGTGGAGTTGTAAGTGTAAGTCCTTGTTGGACTCGGAGTAGAATTGAGGGTCCACAATGGAGTACCAGCCAATACGTCCTTGGTATACACGGAGTAGGGTTTGTGTTGAATTCCTTCTTCTCACGGTTGCTTGAAGATGATTTAATAAAATGTCATGATAGCTAATTTCCTTTTCTCCTAAACATTCTTTAAATTGTCAGGAATACCACTTTTATTTTTGGTTTCTTTTATTTTTACATGCCGACACAATATATTTTATGCATCACTGGTAATATGTGCCATATATATATATTATATCTATCATTTGAAGAAAGCAAAATATCTGCCATATGTAGATAATTATATGCATAATTCTATATTAAAAAATTGGATATTGATCTTTCCCAATATATAAATAATGAAAATTGAAGTATATAGATTGTTTTATGTTATAATCACATTCAAAATAATGAGCTCATTTACTCACAATTTATTAAAATATGTACGAAATTCGACCCTTATTTGATTTATTAGATCCTTAAAATGGTCAAATTACTCTTTATTATTACCCAAATAATAAACGTATATTGCAAATGATTAAATTTCAAAACGATCTGCTAATTTATTTTATAATAAAGGTTGAAGCCTTTATCTCCTATAACTTCTTTAGTATTTTGAATATTTTTTAAATATTGGCAATGCACTTCGAAAGTACTAGTATATGTTCTTATAATGGGTCTATTATATTTATAGGAAATTTATATTCTTTTTTAGAATTATTGCATACTAAATGATGGCTCTATAATTGTATCTTACTAGAAAAATACTAATACATAACTGTATGTTTGCTGACTGGATAGCCTTTAGCTCTCAGCCATTTTGAAAGTTTACGCAAGAATTAGTTATATTTTTCCGTAGACTTTGCAATGACAGTTTTTCCCACTCTGGTCAGCTTTTCACGCTATCTTGTTCGAGGATTACTTTAAGGCTCTG